>NW_027326912.1:0-26553 GCF_047675955.1 Chlorocebus sabaeus | reverse complement strand
TGTACTCAAATGTCATGTAGGCTCCATTTGCCAAGGAAAACAATGTGATGTTAAAATAAGGTAAGAAAAAGAAAACTTCCTTCCTATCTAAAACAACAACAACAACAACAACAAAGTTACAAGCACTACTGATTTTTAAAATACAGAAAAACAGAAAATTATTTTGTCCTATGGTAATAGTAGTCAAGGAATGGTCATTTGTAAATCAAACTATAAGAAGAGGGTTCATAGTTTTTCAGAGAAAGAAAATATTTCAGAACATTTCTCTTTTACTTCAGCGGATCCATGATACAATGCAACTGAATCCTATTTATACTTCAAAACTGACTTTACACAGGACCTTACGATTAATAGCTGAATAATTTTGAAGACACAATAATAGACCACATAAATTAAAAGAAGTCATGTTTTTCAAAGGCTATAAAACTTTAGAATGTTATTCTAAGCTTCAAATATCCATTTTCCTTTGTGGGCTTACCAAAAATACTTAAAATATAATAACATAGCTACAAATTTTTAAATAATTTGATTCCTGCCTCCACAACAGTGAATGCTAACAGAACTTGTAGGAACCAGAGAGAATATAGTTAGGCTTTTAGGGAATCAAAGCCTGCAATGAAGAATTGTCGCTTCAGATCTCCTCATGTAAGGGAATCAGAAGGATCCTGGCACTAAACAAATTAACAAATGCAGCCGGGTGCGGTGGCTCAAGCCTGTAATCCCAGCACTTTGGGAGACCGATACGGGTGGATCACGAGGTCAGGAGATCGAGACCATCCTGGCTAACAAGGTGAAAACCCATCTCTACTAAAAAAAATACAGAAAACTAGCCGGGCGAGGTGGTACGCGCCTGTAGTCCCAGCTACTCGTGAGGCTGAGGCAGGAGAATGGCGTAAACCCGGGAGGCGGAGCTTGCAGTGAGCTGAGATCCGGCCACTGCACTCCAGCCTGGGCGACAGAGCGAGACTCCGTGTCAAAAAAAAAAAAAAAAAAAATTGCCGGGCGCGGTGGCTCAAGCCTGTAATCCCAGCACTTTGGGAGGCCGAGACGGGAGGATCACGAGGTCAGGAGATTGAGACCATCCTGGCTAACACGGTGAAACCCCGTCTCTACTAAAAAAATACAAAAAAAACTAGCCGGGCGAGGTGGCGGGCGCCTGTAGTCCCAGCTACTCGGGAGGCTGAGGCAGGAGAATGGCGTGAACCCGGGAGGCGGAGCTTGCAGTGAGCTGAGATCCGGCCACTGCACTCCAGCCTGGGCGACAGAGCCAGACACTGTCTCAAAAAAAAAAAAAAAAAAAAAAAATTAACAAATGCATGTGAGCAACAGAGTGAGGTGGTACCGAAAGGTCAGCAACTTACTCTGGCAGATCCAGGGAACTCCTAAGCAAAGCTAAATCCTACACTATGGTTCCAGAGTTAACAAGATTAACTTCCCTAAATTGATAGAGGAGTTTAGGCATAATTCTATCCAGAGTTTCTAAGAGTAGAAAAGTTCATCCCCAAGCTATGTTGATTATTTCAAAAAGCCTAATGGAAATAATGTTTTAAATTATAATAGCTATTTAATAGCCAAAAACTTCATGGAATTAATTTCTATTATGAGACACACTAAAAATTATCCACAAAAATAATTTTTAGATATTTGGAAAATCTCTAGGCAAGGCAATGAGGCTCACCGGGAATATGTGATTTTTTCCTCCCCTGCCTTCTTTCTTTTTACTTTATTTTCTTCTGCATTGTATTTGCTTTGCTCTCTCTCTTCCTTTCTGTTCTTCTTTCTTTTTTTTTTTCTTTCTCTCCAGCTTTTACTAGCAAAAACAATCATTCATTCTGGATGACTGGCACACACGGAAAGAAAACCATCTTCTTCACTCTCCTAGTGTTACGGGATCTCTGGGGGGTCGATTTTTCTGGCCCGAAACCTCTGCGGCCACAATGCCTTTGCCCGAGTTCTTGTCCTGAGGAAGAATGAGGTGCACAGACAAGTGAAAGGTGAAGAAGAAGGGTCTGATTGAGTGTTGGAGCAGCTCAGTGGAGTGGGTAGCTCCTCTCTGTAGGCAGCTCGTCCCGTGGAGTGTTCAGCTCTCTTCAGAGAACAGGACCTGGAGAGGACAGCTCCTCTCTGCAGACAGGTCTTCTGACATTTCTGCAGATCTCTGAAGCTCTCAGCGGAGAGGGGAGCTCCTCTCTGCCAGCAGGTCGTCTCTGCAGCTCTAAGCACAGAGGATACTCCTCTCTGCAGCTGATCGTCTCATTGTCACTCTGCCCTCTTAGTCCTCTGGCCATCCTCTGCCCTGCTCTGGCTGAGTCCTGGGCGGTTATGGACCTCAGAGGAGAGAGAGCGTGTGCCAGGTGGTCCATGGGTGGCCATGGGCGGGCCTGGAAAAGGCACCAGGAATTCCCACGCTGGTCTGCTGAACTGGCAGCCTGGCCTCCAGTCTTCAGGGCCTCCCTGGCCTGAAGATGGGGCCTTACTGGAGACCCGCCTCCTTTTGCCCAGCAATTAATCTCCCTGATGCTGCCATTCGTGGCCCCGGGGCTAAGCCCCAACCCTGCTCTAAGATCAGAGCCAGCATGGGAGCTGAGAGAGGCCAGGTAGCAGGAGAAGACATTCCCCGAGCCTGCAGGGATTGGGGGATGGGGGACGGGGGAAACTTCCCAGGCCCTCAAGGGTGCAGGCTGCAGAGATGCCCAGGTCCTGAGCCTGGGAGGGCAGCCACAGCTGCACCCGCAGAGCTCCCACCGTTCTGAGTTCCCAAACTCAGAAGGGGCAGGGTTCCTGCTTTCCCCAGCATCTTCTTGCTGAGTGGAGTGGGAGGACCAGGTAGGCAACCAGGGGTTGGGTGGTTGCAGCTGCACCCAGGAGGGCAGATCCTGCCTGCTGCCGGTCCCCTCAAAGAGCACAGGGAGGCTCAGATCTACATTGCAGTTTGGGCAGCTGTAGCCCCACCCAGGGCACCTCCCTGGTGCAGCTGGAGTGATGACAGCAACCACTGCCATCACTACAACCTGTAAAAGTAGCCGATTGCTCCGTTTCTCTTAGCTTGTAGTGACACATTACCAGACTCAACACAAATAACATTGCTTTCACTTGCAAATTATTACTTTTCTTAGAAATTTGGTCATACACATGGAAATATTTCATAAAGCTCATATGTCTACTGACTTGCTCCATCTTGTAGACAGTCTGGTAACTTGACACCATTCAGACTTTGAAGAATGTAGGCCTAGATTTATAAAAGGAACTAGATGAACCCAACAGACTAACAGGAAAGAATAATACCAACAGAAAAATAGATCAGTGCTCCACTATTATCATATCCTCTTACAAGTCTTAGTTTCTGGTCCCGTCAATTGTTTTTTGATATTACCACATCCTATTATGTGCCCACATCCTGCTAAAATACATCAGTCATGACATGATGCTATGATTTCCCAAACTACTACATAGTATTTATCAGTTGGTGGAGTTCCATTCTAAATCTAAGAAGTGATTAGTGATAACAGTGGCAACATGCAGCTCTTGCAATGAGAGTGAGTACAGCTCAACTCCTTCAGATCCATCCTCTCAAATAGGTTTATGTTTGCTCAGAAAATAGCACAGTCCTTTTCTCCTGAGCCTGAAGAGGATATCCTTCCAATTTCTCTTCCATGTGAATGACCATCCCTTGAAAAGAGTCCAAATATTTTCACTATCTGTTGAATATGTATTCAAAACACACACACTAAAAACATGACACAATGAAAGTCACTGGTCTTATTTTGGGCAACTCTGAGTCTTTTGTCAAATTCATTGTGCATCAGATGACTCAGTCTCATTAAATGAGGTTACCTGTGAGATTTTAGGCAGTGAGTGATAGACATTTTTTACAAGCTGGTTGTCCGCCTAAATTCTGTTGATGATGTTTTTCTGGGCTACTCCTTGACTAAGTTTTTTACCTTAACAACACAACTGGAATTTATTACACTACAGTTTTATGTTTAAGTAAGCTCCCATTGGTCCAATTCAATTTATGTAACGTTAGCAGATACTTCTAACAGGCTAATGCAAGCCAGTAATCGATATAAATTAGAAAACTATTCCACACAGTTCTAATTTCAGAGAGCAAAATTATTCTCACAAATCTTGAGTACTTTGTATTTTTCCATCATATTAACTGTGCCCTTGGCTCTCCCATATATTCTCATTTTGGCCACTAATGTTTTGTCAGTTTGCTGCTCACAAAGCACATTTGTCTTACTCTTTTCTTCTTACAAAATGCCTGTGTCTACTCACAGCAATAAATGTGAGAATGTAAAGCATTACAAAACAGCACACCATTTCTACTAGTAAGAATTTATGGAAAAGTTTAAGTCTATGATTTCTCATACCTCCCAGCTCTAATGTGTCATCCAGCATTTCACACCATTCTGTGCACATCTTGCTCCTCTATAATCACAGTGATAAAAGATAAATTGTCTCCTGTCTTCTTTCACAGTCTTAACAGGAATTATAGAAGTTCAAGCTTTTACATGTATAGTCCTTGGATGACCATGGATGTAGGGGTGCCTAAGCAAGTACAGAGAAATTTTTAGAAAAGCACTTCAGGGGTTTGTATACATAAAGAACCAAGGAACCTCATGGGGGAAAATATCACCCCTTAAAACAACAAAAGCTGAAACACACATTTGATGAGGCGCGGTAGACCTGTGCAAAAAATAAAAATAAATAAATAAATAAAAATTTTAAAAGATTGATTACCCTGCTTTTTTTCTTAAGTGTTTAATTCGTATGCATATATAACAGTTGCATCTATTTATGGGGTACATGTGATATTTTGATACAGGCATACAACGTATAGTGAACAAATCAGGGTAATCATGATATCCATCACCTCAAGCATGTATCATTTCTTTGTGTTAGGAACGTTTGAACTACACTACTATTTTAATTAGGGTCTTCCAAGAAACAAACACAAAGATGGGATTAAACACTGACAGTTTTGTTAGGGAAAACACCTGTGTGAAAAAGAAGTAAGGAGGCAGCTAGAGAAGACTTGGAGAGTCAGCAGACCATCATGATGTGGAGTGAAGAAGAAACAGAGAGAAAGTTGGCTGGATGCATCCTAAACCACCACATTGTCTAAGAAAGCTTCAGTAGAGCCTTCAGGAAATTGGCCAATAACAGTCCTGTGTTTCCCTGAAATGAGTCTGCCTTCTTCCCTCAGTCATTAACAGGGAATGTCCTGGAGGAAGCGTGGCCTCAGTGCAAACACACCCTTGGATTTCAGGGTGCAGCAGATGGGGACTTAATTACACTCCTTATATTGAAGGTCTGAAAGGCACATGCCCCTGGTCACCACACCTACAGCATTTGTCACTATAATCATTCATTTGCCCAGCATTCCTTAACTCCTCCTTGAGGGACTTCAATAAAAGAACAAGAAAAACTAAACACGCATCTTCGTGTGTTCTTCACATCACATCTAGGGTCAAGGGTATTAACATTACTGGTACCATAGACTTTTGTCTCTAAACTCAAGCAGCTTACTTGGGAGGGGAGTGGTTTGAGGAGCAAGGTGGCTGCCATTAAATAAATAATTGCATACGAATTCAATTATAATTTTGGCAAGATCTACAAATACAAGCACAGGGTTCTTAAAACCTACAACATAATACCTTGCCATAAGATTTATTCAAGTGCTCAATAAATACTTCCTGAATGCCTACTGTGGTTCAGACACTGCACTGCTATAGTCCTCAAAGAAAGATGCTTGACATGGAGATACCACCACCCTCTTTTCAACAGTCCTTTGCAGTCTCAGTGATGATACCAGTCGGTGGAAGCAGTGACAGTAGCACTGTCCTTTGCAGTGAGAATATGTGGCTCCAGTGCCTTCATTTCAGAAACCAGCTGTCTGGACAATGGACACAAAAAATCTCATTTGGTAGAAGCAGAAGCAACTACTTCACACTTTGAAGTATGTATATTGAAATACTGTATATTCTATTTAACTTATGGATCAGCACCTCATTTCTGTGTCACATATCTCGTGCCCAGCATCGCGCCACCTAATAAGGAAGAGAAGAGCCCCCACATGAGGTAGAATAGAGTGGTACCCTCACTGTGTATGCTTGCAATCTTTTAGGGGCCTAAGCATCACAGAGGTGTAGCTATCATTAAAACTAAGTAACAAGCAGATAATTAAAATAGCTATTGTTAGGAAATAGCCATGATGTTTCACATCCTAAAGGCTACCAGAATTTTTTAGAATTATCAAACTCATGCTGGGTAGGTGGACATAAATAGGAAAAACATGGTTTTGTGTTAGCTATTTTTAAAGCTACACTTGTATAAAAAGGACACAGGATATTTCATTTAACATATGGATCAACCCCATGTCTCCATGCTGGGTATCACATTTCCAGCATTGTGTCACCTACAGGAGGAGGTGAAGCTCCCCCACACAAAGCATGTTGGAGTGATATCCTAGCTGCGCTGGTTTCCAATATATTGCAACATATTTCATTCTATGTAAGGCTGATTAAATGTTCAGTTTATGCTATTTTTTTGACCAAACTGAAAGGAGTAAGAGCGCACAAGCTCTTTGTCAGCTTTGAAGTTAAAACAAAAGTGATAATCTAATCACATCCTACAAGAAGTAGGCTTCGAAAAACCTGGATATATCAAGATTATTTGAAATATGGATCTACATCTACTATTTTTAAGAGTGACCTTTGCCCTAAGTATTCACTGTGCCTTGAGATATCACCCAAGGATTGTATGAAGTTATTATGATTAACACTGAAACATTCATTATCCAGAACCTGAACACAAATCTCTACAGTGTCACAGCAAGTCATGTGATTCTCAATCCAGGGTACAACAACATCTCAGTAAGTGCTATAAAAAGATAAGATTTCTTATTTCAGAGTGCAAGCCAAATGAGGGGGCTTGGCTTTGCTGGCAGCACTTGTTCCACCTGAAGTAGTAAAAGTAGCTAAATAGCTGAAACAACACACTGAATACAAAGCAGTGATCAAAATGCATTTCTTTATCAGACAATGCTTTCAGAGGATGCATAGATACACTGCTAAAATTTTGAAGAAACGGCCGGGCGCAGTGGCTCAAGCCTGTAATCCCAGCACTTTGGGAGGCAGAGACGGGCGGATCACGAGGTCAGGAGATCGAGACCATCCTGGCTAATACGGTGAAACCCCGTCTCTACTAAAAATACAAAAAACTAGCCGGGCGAGGTGGCGGGCGCCTGTAGTCCCAGCTACTCCGGAGGCTGAGGCAGGAGAATGGCGTAAACCCGGGAGGCGGAGCTTGCAGTGAGCTGAGATCCGGCCACTGCAGTCCAGCCCGGGCTACAGAGCAAGACTCCGTCTCAAAAAAAAAAAAATTTTGAAGAAACAAGCATTAGAGTGAATTACATAAATATGGGAGGTTTTTTATACAGTTGGATGAAAACATTTCTAATATCCTATTGTAAAACATTTGCTACATTCTAGGTTTTTTTGTTTTGTGTTTTTTGTTTTGTTTTGTTTTGTTTTGGAGACGGAATTTCGCTCTTGTTGCCCAGGGTGGAGTGCAATGGCACGATCTCGGCTCACTGCAACCTCCGCCTCCTGGATTCAAGCGATTCTCCTGCCTCAGCCTCCCAAGTAGCTGAGATTACAGTGCGATTACAGGCATGCATCACCACACCTGGCTAATTTTGTATTATTATTTCTTTTTAGTAGAGATGAAGTTTCTCCATATTGGTCAGGCTGGTCTCGAACTCCTGACCTCAGGTGATCCACCTGCCTCAGCCTCCCAGTGCTGGGATTACAAGCATGAGCCACCATGCCCAGCCTACATTCCATTTTAATAATACATTAAGAACTATTTAGTGAAACACCAAATGAAAGAGTATACACACACACACATTCTCAAAAGTAAATAAATTCTTTAACTTAAAAAATACAAGGATTTATTTTAAAAACAATTGCAGCAAAAGCTTACAGCCATAGCTCAACCCTCCTAACAAGATCTTTAGAATAAATCTTTAGATGCTCGAGTAAGGCCAGAACCTCAGAGATTTAAGTTCAGCTCCCATCAGTTCCCCACAGGGGAAATTCAATTCTCACTGACATCAGGATTAGTAAATAGGGCTTGGTACTGGGCTGTTTTATGTGAATATTTCACTAAAAGAGTGAATACATTCTCAAGAGGTAGTCTACACATGCATTCTCCTTGATTGAATCTTGCGTTCTCTAAAGTTAAGTAGATTAAACACAGATAAACACAGATTCCCATTTTATGGATTTGGTTTTACTGTAAGTTATATCATAGCTTTTAAGACTTAAAAGTGTGCCTAAATAAAGTAAAAATGTAAGTAATTATTATTCGTTTGGCAAGCAAAATATTTCAGAATGAGGTCCCTGGTGGTGAAGATATTAAGAAATCACTGGTGCCCAACACTGTTGGACTATATTCATTTTAAACACATTTTGGTTCTGTCCCCTAATCCTGCTATGCTAACAGGGATATACTGTTTTTCTAGAGTTCCTCTCCAGGAATTCAGGTCGTATTTCAGATCCTCCAGACCTCAGATGTGGTTCAAAATATCAAGAGGCACCTTCCTTAATTCAATAAATATTCATTTAGGATCCACTATATGCCAGTATTCTATGGAACCTTAATTTTGTAATATGGTTTTATGTGTGTGTATATATGTACAAAGACATATGTATGAAGATATTACCCATACCATTGTTAATAATGAGAAATAAGTGGAAACAATTCAAGTATTTATCAATAGATGATATAATGACTCACCTGAACAACGGAACTTTAAGATTATTAAAAAGAGACACATCGTTATGTATTAGTATGCAAATATGCCAAAGGAATAAGACCAAAAGTTGTAAAATAGATTTCATTTAAATTTTAAAAAAGGCTACAGTAAGAAATGCACCAAATGTTAAAAGGTATGATTTGATTAACTGTGTAAAAATTAGAATTTCAAAATACTGTGGAGAATATTTAAAATTCCTAATGAGATAGGAAGAAAGCATTAAAGTTTTATACGTGTGAAATTCTGCTCATGGCAAAGCACTTAAAAGCTGCAGAATTTTCATATTAGATATAAATTATTATACAGAGAAATCAAATGGTTTATGATTTTTATGATAAATGCTCCCAAGTGATTTTAAAATGTATATACACATTCAGTTTATCCATTCAAAATAAAAGTCATATTTTAACAGTGAGTGAGAAAAGTAGTTTTTAAAAAAATAAATCATATTTCAGCAAGAAGATTTTGGAAACTGATATTTGGAAACTTTCCTAGAGTCATGTCATTTTGACTCCAAGAACAATCTAAGTATATTACCTATTTAAAATTTTGTCACATATGCTCTCTTCAGAAATTTGCAAAGAGTACCCTAACCTTATTTCAACATCTTTCAGAGTTTCAGTGGATTCTGTGCCAACTTGTTAAAAACTACAAAAAGGCAGCACTTTCTGATTACTTTGTGAGAACAAGTGACTGATACAGTAGAAGACGGAAATTTACTATATTAGTTGAGAAAAAAATTGCATAATTGGTGCTTAAAATTGAAATGTGGAAGTACACAGTCAAAATATTTTACTTATCAGAGTGTGCAATGAGAATCTTGAACCTCGTTGATCTATAGGAATAAATAGGGTATTATTTCTTCCTACCTTGTCCTTCTTCAGGAATGATCACTAGAGTCACTGCTGTTACAGTTTGCCTTCCTACTTTGTCCTTCCATTTCATTAATTGTTATTAGCATTTATATCAAGTATTAGTATCACTACCTCTATAGCACAAATTCCCTCTGTACCTCATTTTCACCAAAGGAATGATTTCAACTACACCTACAACTAGAGATCTTATGATAATCAAATAATAATATGAATATGAAATTACAGTATACATGGTAATATCTGAAACAAATTTGAGATCTTAACAAATTGCCTTTGTCTATTTATCTTAAATGCATTTGCTATGTCTCTCAATACTGTGATGTTCCCAAAGATTTCATATCTATTATTTTTATCCCCCTAAAAGGTTGATAAACAACCACTTATTCCCAGGAACTATGCTATTATTCATTTTCCCTTGATCAACAAAGTTAGCACAGAAAGTAGGTAAAGATGGTAAAAGGCTTGAAGTCCTCAGATTGTCAGGTAATCCATATTCCTCACAGCCTGACTAAGCACAAGAAAAGGAGCACCCTCCCTAATATATATTTGAAGTTCTGATATTGATTTCTCCAGTCTTCCCTTCACACTCTTCACCAATATAATGCAAATAGCTGCTATGTCTCCAATAGGAATTAAGAAGAACACGTTACACTCAGAATATGAATATGAATCTTTTTGGATGAACAAATCTAACAAACATAAAAAATATAAATTCCAAAATCACAGTGGCACAGTGTAAAACACCTTGACTTACCGTAAGATTCTGTACATCTGTTACCACTGGATGACTGCATAACTATTAATCAACTAACCATACTGTGATGCCCAGAACTTGATAACTACTCCAAAATACCACATATTAAAATTATTATTGTAATAAAAACCTCTAATCCTCAGTTTCACCATATCAATAAAATATGTGTGTGTCGGGGAAATAACGTCTGCGGCACAACTAACAGACCTTCTATGAGAATCAAATAAAATATACCTATGAAACTTCTATGGATCCAAAGTTATACCTAAGTTTTACCTATGAAAAAACTTCTATAAGAATCCAAAGTTATACCTATGAAAGTTATACTTAAGTTATACCTATGAAAAGTGCTTCAATATGATACAGCTCAATATAAATATGTGAATAGCTTATATAGGACAACATTTCCCTGATGGTTTTTGTATCCTAATGTAAACACAATGATAACAATTATAACTTGGTTAGAAGGAGCTTTATACATTACTGTGCTTACAAATCTATTAACAACAAAGAGTCCCAAGATGAGATAATATGGAGTCATTAAGGGAGTCATTATTCCCAAATCCATTTTTGGATAACTAAAGCCCATGGGCTGATGACAGATGCTTAAAGATAGGACAGTTGTCTAATCTTAATGCAGTGAGTATCTCCCTCCACCACACAAACCTCCATGAAGTTTTCCCAGCTAGTCATTTGCAGATTTATAACAAGCCATTACGACAGTCTATAAGTGTGCATAATTTTGAATTAATTCTGCTTAATTTTGCTTCATTCTCTCTTTATAATTACAATAGATGAAACTTCTTCTCCTGGCTCGTTTATTAAGTTAGGATTCATGAGGGTTGTGATAGGGTGACCACTTAGGTAGAAAATGCTGTAAAATATTCATCATTAGCAAGAAGAGATTCTCATAAATATTGCAGCCATGGGAAAACTCTGAATGAGGAATATATGCATTTTTATCTGCCATGTAGTAACATCATGTATATATTTTATTCATTTTGAAACGTAAAATATATTCATTTTTTGCTCATATTGACTCATTTTGATCTTTAAATTGAATGGATCAAATAAAATTATGTCTCTTATCACTTCTTTCCATAAGCATCTGTGAACAAAATTGATCAAATAGTTTACATGTAGTTACAGATTTATAAACTGAATACATTTAAAAATGAATATATTAATTTCCAGGTACTGTGTGATGGTTTTCAATAAGTTGAGATGGTACAAAAAAAAATCCAGCTGTAGTTCTATACCCAAAAAGAAAAAAATACTATTACCAGTTTGTATATAACCTCCCATAAACAGTACTTTTTAATTCTAAATGAAACTATTAATAGAAGAACATTGAGAACTGTGTCCATAGAGCTTTCAAAATTATTGAAGAACAAGTAGAAATTCAAACACATAGGAAAGATTTAGTGACAACTAAAACAAGCCTGGAGTGTTCCAAAGAAAAATAAGCAGGTTAGTTTATGACAATAATAGTGATGTGTTTTACTAGACAAGGGCAGGACTGTAGCTGGCCCTCAAAGACAGGGAAGTCGGTCAGCACCTGGAAACAGTAAGAACTTGTGATCTTCACCTTCTGTCTCTTATCTCTGCATATCTGCTTTTCTTTCTTTTATACACAAGCTTTCCCTCTTTCTAGGTTCATTTACATGGTATATGGTGGCTCCATAACAACTAAGAAATTTTCACATAGGAAATACCCTCTATTTAAGAAATTAAATCTGAAACTGAGTCTCACGTTTTAGTTCTATTAATAATTTCAAATTAATGGAGATGCATTTTATATCAGTCAGGGTCCCAACAGAAAACAGAAGGTATATTTAGCTGTTACTTTCAGCAGAAATTAATTAAGGGAGTATTTACAGCAATTGAGGCAAAAATTAAGGAACCAACAAAGGATATAGAGACCCAGGATCTATCAACAGAAGGAGGCCTTTATTACCCCAGACTTGAAGGAGCAAAGAGAGGGAGCCTTGGGAGAAGCGGTTTTCCAACAAAGGTTACAGCTAAAAATAAATACGACCATGGAAACGATCAGAGTGACAAGGCAGAAAGACAATGAGGGAAGAAACATCTAGACCTGTTTCCCATACTCCAAACCCATCTGCAAGCCAGAGGGCAAGAAAATCCCAGTTAGGAGGTCTGTAGGGGCCAGCCCTATAGGCACAGGGCAGGGCCCAGAAGAATGCAGAAGAAAGATGGAGAAGGATGGAAAAGAATATGAATAAGATGGGAAATGGGGGTAGAGAGATAGGCAGTAGAGAGCGGATAGAGGAAGAGGGCAAAAACGAAAATAAATACATATATATACACACACACATATATACATATATATACACACATATATACACACATATATACACACACACATACATATATATATAAACCAGCATACACTCTAAGAACAAGAATATGCTCTAAATAGTCTACCTAGCTTGAAACTCTTTCTTCCCCATTCAATCAGTCATGACCAAAAGGTTAGATCACTAAAGGGTGACTCGAGGTTATCCCTATAACAACTTGCATTTGTCCTTTATAGCAGTCATCCTATTTGGTTTATACAATTATTGGTTCACCTATAATATTCACGTATGCTATTTTTGGTTTCCTTAACTTTCTTGAAAAGCTACTTCACTGCTGCCTTACATTATATGCAGTTTTTGGGTAGTCTGATGGCAGTTTACTTTTCGTGCCTTTGTAGATGTTACTCAAGTTTTTACCTGGAGATTCTGATTATTTTTAGGTTTAAAGTATTTTTACTGTTTTGGAGTTGATTTTTGGAGTTTATTTTTCTAGATCAATTTTCCAAAGTATCAGATGGCCACTTCCAATTGGAGATTTAAGTTATTTTTATTTCTGGTAAATTTTCTTTGAATTATAGTTTTAAATGTTGTTTTTTTCCATTGTTTGGTTTTTCCATCATCAGGAAAACCAGTTATATATATGTTAAAACTCCTTTGTTTTCTAATTCAACTACTTTGTCCTCTGACTCTTTTTATTTTTGTGTCTCATTTTTATTCCCTTTGTTTTTTTTTTAACTTTCCTTTGGGCACTCATAATTTAGCCTTCATTTCTTAAATACTTTTGTCTTTTTCTTCTACTCATTTCCTAAGTTCAATCAACTCTCATTAACTTTCTTCCTATTGGGGTCAATGTCCTGCCTCAATTTTTGTATTTTTAATTCAAGGTATCTATTTGTATATACTCAAATGCTCATTTAAGAATACTTAATATGTGGAGTATTATGTTACAGTTTTCTTCCCCTTCAAGGTAGGTCTTTTAAGGGAGATTTTTAATCAACAGTGAAGCTTATATTTGCATTTTCTAATTTTTTTTTAAACAATAGTCTGCTTTTTGCTTTTTTTTTTTTTTTGACATGGCTCAAATACAAGAGTATTCTCTTTTGTTAGTTCTTATCTCTTTTGTACAGTCTCTTTTATAGATACTGCTGTTGGGTTGGGGAAGGAGAGGAACTGGAAAGTCTTATTTCATTTTTTGTTTCTGTAGTATTCTTAACTTTCTACTCGTATTGCTTTCATTTGCATTACTGCCTTTATTTTTGCAAGAAACACTTCCCCCTCCCCCTCCATATGTCTGATTTCCTTCCAGAATGCCACCCTAAAGTTGATACTTCCAGTCCTACACATTTGCAAGTCCCTTTTATGTAGCCAGAACATGTGACCTATGTTCTGTGTTTTGATTTTTATTGTTGCATTTTTTCTTTCTTGGGGTGATTTTGTCTTTTTTTCCCTAAGTTCTCTGCTCCCCTCTACACTTTTATTGACATCTTTAAGCCTCCCCTCCCCCTTTACTTTCATCACAGGCTTGGAGTGGCAAGTGTATAATGAAAAATTTGTTGACATATCTTTCCCTCTTCTTACAGGTAATTAGAAAGATGTGCTGTTCTCTGTTTTCTAGTAATGCAAGAAGAATAAAGTCTAGGAGATAATGGAATCAGAAGATATCATTATTCTCCAAAGCCCTATGATCATTTTTATTTGAAAAAAATTAAAAATAAATACATGCACATGATGAAACAAAATCAAGCAGCACAAACAAGTACATAATGAAAATATGTTTCTCCCCTACTCCAGAACCATAATCTCCAAGAATCCCTCCTCAAAGATCCTGGTACACATTTCATGGAAGAATCTTCCATAGATACTGAGTACAGATGTTATATATTTCCACATATTTGTGTTTATACATAAGAATTCTTTATTTCACACATAAAGTATTAAATACACACCATTTTATAACAATTTAAAATATAAGCATAATATATACACAAACAGGTAATTCTCTTGCTAGCATTATAGGTCCCATAAACCAACAGAAAAGATTTGAAATTATTTAAAATTATTTTCCCTTTGCCTTTAATGATATTGATAATTATATTTAAATTCATCTTCTCACTATATGTTTTTATTTTTGGCCTGTCTATTATATATTCCTGTATCACTCCTTTTGGGATGAACACATTTTATTATACCATTTCTTTCATTAGCTTGTTACTTCTCAATTATTTTTACTAGAGTTTTACTGGTTAAAAGATAAAGAACTATATTTACTCCTTCCTAAACAATGCAAATCTCTCAGTATACTTGAACTCTATTCCTTTCTGTTTGCCATTATTCTCACGTATTTTTAAATACCTAAAATAATATTTTTATTATTTTAAGTCAATTTTCAGTTAGATGAACCCTTGGGTTTACTTTTCTCATTTCTCTTTATTATTTTTTCTTGCAGTTTGGAGCTGTAATCTATTATCAGTTTTATTTTGCCTGAACAATACAAATTAGCATATACTTTCGTGTGGCTCTACTAATAATTTCTCTTATTGTATAAAATTAGATTTATTTTCATTTTTGGAAGATACTGTAATTGAGCACTAAATTCCATAGAATAGTAGGTTGGCAGTTATTTCTGTTCAATAATTTCAAGATATTTCATTTTATGACCATTTCCATCTCTTCCAAGGTCCACTGTCATTCTTACTTCTGCTCCTTTGGAGTTATTTTTGTCTCTCTAGTCACATTAACGGTTTTTCTTTTTTAGCATTGTTACTATGATGCATCAAAACTAAGTTTTCTTTTGACATAATGTGCTTCAGAGATAACTGGGATCTCACGTCTTTCCTCTGTTTTCCCAAAATCTTAGTAATCTTTACTTCACATATTGCTTTTTGTTCGATTCTCTTCCTGATTCTTTAATTCCACATGTTAAAGCTTTTAACTACATGCTTCTTACGCTCTTTTCTGCATTTTGCATTTCTGAACTAAAACATTCATTGGGTTTTTTCTTCTTTTATTTTCTATTTCACCAATTCTCTCTTCAGCTGTGCCTAGTCTGCAGCTGAGTGCATTCATTGAATTGCTACTTTCAGTTTAATTTTTGTCCCTCACTTAACCTGTCTTCACCATGGTTTGTCTTTTCTCCTGATCTTTTCTGGTGAAATCAGTGACTTCTAGTCCCCGCCAGGACCATATTTATCAAATGACCAGTATGTCTAATCAATCTCTAATCTTAACTTTCTAAAGCAAATATCTATACCACTTTATATTGAAATTATATAATTCTTAAGATTTATTCTGCATGCTACAGAAAACAACAGACTATGAATCGACTATTCAGAAGAGACGTTTTAAGTATTATTAGAAATGTCATTTAGAATTGTGTTTGACTCCAATACAGGAAGAATAAGAACCTGCTATGAATATGCAAACTTGCTATTTTTTAAATTCATTGTTTTTAATTTTTGTGGGTACATAATAGGTGTATATATTTATAGATTACATGAGATATTGTGATACAGGTATGCAATGCATAATAATCATATCAGGATAAATGGTGATATCCTCACCCTGAGCATTTATCCCTTATTTATGGATAATCCAATTATACTATTTTACTTACTATAAAATGTACAATTAAATTATTTTGACTATAGCCACCTTGTTGTGTTATCAAATACTAGGTCTTATTCATTCTTTCTAACTATTTAATTTGCACCCATTAACCATTGCCACTTCCCTCCAACTCCCTGTTTTCCTTCCCAGCCCCTAGTAATCATCCTTCTACTCTCTATTGCCATGAGTTTAATTGCTTTAATTTTTAGTTCCTATAAGTGAGAACATGTGAAGTTTGTCTTTCTGTGCCTGGCTTATTTCACTTAACATAATGACATCCAGTTCCATCCATGTTGATGCAAATGACAGGATCTTGTTCTTTTTATGGCTGAATAGTATTCTAAGGTGTATATGTACCACATTTTATCTATTCATCTATTGATAGACACATAAGTTACTCCCAAATCTTGGCTACTGTGAACAGTGATGCAATAAACGTAAATGTGAGTACAGATATCTCTTCAATATACCAATTTCCTTTCTTTTGGGTATATATTCAGCAGTAGGATTGCTGGATCATATGGTAGCTCTATCTTTAATATTTTTAGGAAACTCCAAACTGTCCTCTATAGTGGCTGTACTAATTTACACTCCCAGCACCACCGTACTAGGTTTCCCTTTTATATACATCCTCGTCAGCTTTTGTTATTGTCTGACTTTTGGAGAAAAACCATTGTAACTGGGGTCAGATAACTCATTGTGATTTTGGTTTGCTCTTCTCTGATGATCAACGATGCTGAGCACCTTTTTCATGTATCTGTGGTCAGACCAGTTCTCTGCTCTCAAAACCTATTTTCTGTTATTTAAGATGTTTATCAAGACAATATGTGCACCGCTGAACATAGACCCTTATCAGTAGTTCCGCTTTTGCCCTTTGCATGTGATCTTTGTTAGACCCTTACTAGTAGTTCTGCTTTTTGTCTTTTGAAGCATGTGATCTTTGTACCTACACCCCCCTCCCCTTTTGAAACCCTTAATAAAAACTTGCTGGTCTGAGACTCAGGCAGGCATCACAGTCCTACCGATACGTGACGTCACCCCCGGCGGCCCAGCTGTAAAATTCGTCTCTTTGTACTGTCTCTCTTTATTTCTTAGCCGGCCAACACTTATGGAAAATATTGGGTTCCCCCAATATTTAATAAGATTATTAGATTTGTTCCTATCGATTTAAGCTCCTTCTACATTCGGGTTATTAATACCTTTTCAGATGCATAGTTTGAAAAATTTGTATCCCATTCTGTGGGTTGTCTTCGCTTTGTTTCCTTTTCTGTGTAGAAGCTTTTTAACTTGTTGTTATACCATTTGTCCATTTTTAGTTTGTCTGCTTGTGCTTGTAGGGTGTTAGTTAAGAAATCTTTGCCCAATTCAATGTCCTGGAGAGTTTCCGCAAACTTTCTTTTAAGTAGGTTCAATAGTTTGAGATCTTAGATTTAAGTCCTTAATCCATTTTGATTTGATTTTTGTATATGGTGAGAGATAGGGGTTTAGATTTATTCTTCTGCATGTGGCTATCCAGTTTTCTCAGAACCATTTATTAAAGAGACTGTCCTTTCCCCCAATGTACATTATTGGCACCTTTGTCAAAATGAGTTCACTGAGATGTACAGATTTACCTCTGGGTTCTCTATTCTGTTCCACTGATTTGTATGTCTGTTTCTATGCCAGTACCATGCCGTTTTGGTAACTATAGTTATGTAAAGTCAGGTAATGTGATTTCTTCAGTTTTGTTGTTTTGATTTATGATACCGTTGGCTATTTGGAGTCTTTTATGGTTGCAAGTAAATTTTAGAATTATTTTTTCTATTTCTGTGAAGAACGTCATTGGTATTTTGATGAGATAACATGAAATCTGTATATTGCTTTGGGTGGTATGAACACTTCAACAATATTGATTCTTTCAATGCATGATCATGGAGTGTCTTTCCATATTTTTGTGTCTTCTTCAATTTGTTACATCAATGTTTTATAGTTTCTATTGTAGAGATCTTTAACTTTGGTTAATTCTTAGATATTTTATTTTATCTGCAGCTATTATAAATGGGATTAGTTTCTTGACTTCTTTTTCAGATTATTCACTGTTGGCATATAGAACTATTACTGGTTTTTGTATGTTAATTTTGTGTCCTGCCACTTTACTGAATTTGTCAGCTCTAATAGCTTTCTGGTGGAGTAGTTGGGTTTTTCCAAATATAGGATCATATCATATGCAAACAAGGATAATTTGACTTCTTCCTTTTCAATTTGGATGCCCTTTATTTCTTTCTCTTGTCTGATGGCTGTAGCTAGACTTCCAGTACTATGTTGACTAACAGTGGTAAAAGTGGGCATCCTTGTCATGTTTCCCCTCTTAGAGGAAAGGCTTTGTTTTTCCACATTAAGGATGATACTAGCTGAGGATCTGTCATCTCTGGCATTTATTATGTTGAGATATGTTCCTTCTATACCCTTTTTAAGGGTTTTTTTAATCATGAAGGGACACTGAATTTTATGAAACACTTTTTCAGCATCACTTGATATAGGAACTTATGTCTATAAATGTCCCTCTTCATACTGCTTTCACTGTATCCCATAGGTTTTGGTATGTTGTGTTTCTATTAACCTTTATTTGTAGAAATGTTTCCATTTCCTTAATTTCTTCATTGACCCACTAGTCATTCAGGAGCATATTGCTTAATTTCATTGTATTTGTATAGTTTCCAAAATTCCTCTTGCTGTTGATTTCTAATTTTATTTCATTGTGGTCAGAGAAGATGCTTGATATTACTTCATTTTTTGAATTTTTTAAGACTTGTTTTGTGACCTAACATATAATGTATCCCTAGGAATGATGCAGCATGTGCTGCAGAGGAAAAAATGTGTATTTGGCCAGTGTTGGCTGAAATGTTCTATAAATATGTATTAGATCCATTTGTTCTATAGTACAGATTAACTCTGATGTTTCTTTGGTGATTTTCTATCTGGAAGATCCGTCCAATGCTGAAAGTGGGGTGTTGAAGTCTCCAGCTGTTATTGTATTGGGGTCTTTTTACTTCTAATAGTTCCTATATATTAGTGCCCTAGGGTTAGGTGATACATATTTATAATTGTTATACTATCTTGCTGAATTATTCCCTTTATCATTAAATAGTAACCTTGTCTCTTTTTATAGTTTTTGTCTTGAAGTCTATTTTGTCTGATGCAAATATACCCACTCCTGCCTTTTTTTTTTTTTTTTTGGTTTCCACTGACATGGAATATATTTTTCCATCTCTTTTCAGTTTGTGTATCTTTCCAGATGAAGCGTGTTTCTTGTAGGCAACAGATCATTGGGTCTAGTTTTTTAATTCATTCAACCACTCTCTCTTTTGATTGATAAGTTTAGTCTATTTATATGCAATGTTATTATTGATAATAACTATTTATTCCTGCCGTTTTTAAAATTGTTTTCTGGTTGTTTTGTGGTCTTCTTTTCTTTCTTTCCTTTTTTCCTGTCTTTTAGTGAAGGTGATTTTCTCTAATGGTGTGATTTCATTTATTGCTTTTTATTTTTTGTGTATCCATTGTAGTTTTTTATTTGAGGTTACCATGAGGCTTACAAAAATCATCTCATAACCTATTACCTATTATTTTAAGCTGATAGAAACTCAACACTGGTTTCATAAACAAAGAAACAAAAAGAAAACCAAAAAACACACTCTACACCATAACTTTGTCACCCTACATTTTAACTTTTTGTTGTTTCTATTTATATCTCATTGTACTATCTATGTCTTGAAAAGTCGTTGTAGTTAGTATCTTTGATTGGTTCATCTTTTAGTCTTTCCATTTAAAATAAGAGTAATTTACACACCACAGTTACAGTGTTATAAGATTCTGTGGTTTTCTGTGTTCTTAGTAACACCAGTGAGTTCTATATCTTCAAATGATTTATTGCTCATTTATGTCCTTGTCTTTCTGATTGAAGTACTCCCTTTAGCATTTCTTATAGAACAGGTCTGGTGCTGAAAACATCCCTCAGCTGTCTAGGAAAGTATTTATCCTTCATGTTTGAAGGATATTTTTGCTCAAAATACTGTTCTAGGTTAAATGTTTTTTCTTTCAACACTTTATATATATCATGCCACTCTCTCCTGGCCTACAAGGTTTCCACTAAACAATATGCTGCCAGACATATTAGAGCTCCATTGCATGTTATTTGTTGTTGTTGTTTCTCTTTTGCTGGTTTTAGGATTATTTCTTTATCCTCTTGACCTTTGGAAGTTTGATTATTAAATACCTTGAAGTTTTCTTCTTTAGTTAAATCTGCTTAGTGTTCTATAACCTTCTTGTACTTGGATATGTATATCTTTTTCTAGGCTTAGAAAGTTCTCTGTTATTTGCACTTTAAATAAACTTTCTACCCCTCTCTTTCCCTCTACCCTCTTTTTAAGTTCAGTAACTCTCGTTTTGCCCTATTGAGGCTATTTTCTAGATCTCATAGGTGTGTTTCATTGTTTTTCAGTCTTTTTTCTTTCATCACTTTTGTGTATTATCAAATAATCTGTTAAGCTCACTAATTCTTTCTTCTGCTTGATTTCTGCTACTTAAAGACTCTGATGCATTCTTCAGTATATCAATTGCATTTTTCAACTCCAGAACTTCTGCTTCTTTTTAAATATTTCAACCTCTTTGTTAAATTTATCTGATAGAATTCTGAATTCCTTCTCTGTGTTATCTTCAATTTATGTGAGTTTCCTCAAAACAGCTATTTTGAATTATCTGTCTGAAAGGTTACATACCGCTGTTTTTCCAGAACTGGTCCCTGGTGACTTATATCGTTCATTTTGTAAGGTTATGTTTTCCTGGATGGTCTTGATGCTTGTGGAGTATTTTTTTGTGTGTCTGGGTATTAAAGAGTTGTATATTTATTGTAGTCTTCTCAGTCTAGGCTTGTTTGTATTCATCCTTCTTGGGAAGGCTTTTCAGATACTCAAGAGGACTTGAATATTGTATTCTAAGCAGTATCTGCACTAGGGGGCACCTCAAGTCCAGTAATGCTGTGGTTCCTACAGACTCTTAGGGGTATCCCCTTGATGGTCTTGGATAAGATCTGGAA
Source organism: Chlorocebus sabaeus (assembly GCF_047675955.1). NCBI lineage: Eukaryota > Metazoa > Chordata > Mammalia > Primates > Cercopithecidae > Chlorocebus > Chlorocebus sabaeus. The sequence goes on along the minus strand of NW_027326912.1, from coordinate 5,102 downwards.
AAATATTCTATAGATTACCAGGCACAGACTCTTGTTCTCTTCCCTTACTTTATCCCAAACACACACAGTCTTTGTTCTGAGCTGCCTGAAGCTGTGGATGAAGTAACATAAACATTCCTTTGGCCACTACCACAAAACTGTGCTGGTTCAGAAATGAAGCCAGTACAGCATTGGTCTTGCCCAAGGCTGGCTGTAACCACTCCCTAGCTACCACCTATGTTCTCTCAAGGCCCTTCGTCTCTACAATCAGCAGGTAGTGAATCCAGCCAAACTTGTGACCTTCTCTTAAGGGCAACACCAAATTCCTTGGTGCCTGCAGTGGAGGCTGCTTGTGGTACATATGATCCAGCCACAGCCTGGCATGCAGCCAGCACCTCGGCTGTGAGCAGTGGCTGGACACTGCGCTCACTCACACACCCCTCACCACTCCACACCTGGCTCACCCTTTGCAAACATGGGATCCAGGTTGGTAGCACAAGCAGAACACAACCCACTGGGCCAAGTGGGCAGAACAAGACCAGTGGGCCCGAGCAAAACGGGCAAAGGCACCACTGGTTTCAGAGGTTTCTGGCTGCAAAAGTGACACCCTAAGGATCCTGTGACAATGGGCCAGAAATGAGTTCAATTTAGTGTCTCACAATTGCTGTGCTCTCCCACTCCCAATTGCAGAGACTCTCTCTTTGTGCCACCCAGCCACTGACAAGAGTTGAGAGAGAGGTGGCATCAGTGATTCAGAACTGTCCTCTTTCCCTCGTCACAGTAACAAACGTACACATTCTGCACTTGTATCCCAGAACTTAAAGTAAAATTAAAATACATAAATACATAAATAATAAAATAAATAAAAAATAAAAACTAGTTACAGTTTACATGGTTGATTTAACTTAGCGCCTATGTCATCTTTGGTGTTAATGTGGAGTTAATTAATTCAAATCATTTGACAAATATTTATCATGCACCTACTATGTGCAAAGGACAGTAAACTCAAAGTTCTACCACTCATGTAACTTAACTTACACTCTCGTTAAGAGAGGCAGGCAGTAAGTAAACACACTGGTAAATACAAAATGCCTTTTATCAGTTGATGACAATGGCTATGGAGAAAAACAAAACATGGTAAGGATGGGGAGGAGTGGGCAAGGAAGGGTACTACAGTATTGTCAAGACGATAGCATGACATCAGGTGAAAGACCTGATAGGACTGAGAATGTAAGCCTTGCAGATTTCTGGGGGAAGGGCATTAGACGCCAGAGAAAATGGAAGTGCAACATTCCTAAGTTAGTAGCATACCTAGTAGGTTTGGGAAACAACACAAAAGCCAGAAATCATGTGTTATAAATGAGGTTAGAGTAGATATAGTGTTTCTCACATGTGTGTGTGTGAAGAGACCACCAAACAGGCTTTGTGTGAGCAACAAAGCTGTTTATTTCACCTGGGTGCAGGTGGGCTGCTGAGTCCAAAAAGAGTGAGCAAAGGGAGATGGGGTGGGGTCATTTTATATTCCTGTCTTCTTATATTAATTTTAAAAAAATGGTAAAGTGTTGGTGTGGTGAAAATTTCTGGGGGTGGTAGGGACAGATAATGGGCGATGTTTCTCAGGGCTGCTTCAAGCGGGATTGGGGTAATATGGGAACCTAGAGTGGGAGAGATTACGCTGAAGAAGATTTTGTAGTAAGGGGTCATATTGTGGGGTTGTTAGAAGGAGCATTTGTTGTATGGAATTATTGGTGATGGCCTGGATGTGGTTTTGTATGAATCGATAAACTAAACGAAAGACACAAGGTCCAAATAAGAGAAGGAGAAAAACAGGTATTAAAGGACTAGGAACTGGGAGGACCCAGGACATCCAATTAGAGAATGTCTAAGGGGGTTCAACGTTATTGTTTGCTTGGTTGGTGAGTTTTGGGGCTCTATCCTTGAGTTTTTTTATGTGGTCATACACCAGGCCAGATTGATTTAGGTAAAAACAGCACTCTTCATTTAAAAATATACAGAGTCCTCTTTTTTTAGCAGTGAGTAAGTTGAGGCCTCCACAATTTTGGAGGAAAGAGAAATGCATAGCCAGCAACTGCTTGTTAAAGAAGGATTAGCAACGGCTAGGAGAGTGTGAGTTTGATAGTGTGGTGGAGATAGCTGGGGAGAGGTAGAGGGTGGCATAAGAACAGGAACGAGAATAAGAGTAAGTATAAAAGTATAGGACTTCATCAGGGTGAAAGTATTGGAGTGTACTTTGTCACTGAAGATCTTCTATCCACTTAGAGACTTAAGGATGGCGGTTTGAGGTAAAACCAGGCGCCACTGAATACCAAGAGCCTGAAAAACTGCTTTGGTGATTTGGCTAATAAAGGCCGGTCTGTTATCAGATCATATAGAGGTGGGAAGACCAAACTGAGGAATTATGTCTGACAAAAGGGAAGAAATGACCGTGGTGGCCTTCTTAGACCCTGTGGGAAAGGGGCCTCTATCCATCCAGTGAAAGTGTCTATCCAGACCAAGAGGTATTTCAGTTTCCTGACACAAGGCATGTGAGTAAAGTCAATTTGCCAGTTCCGGGCCGGCGGCAAGTCCCTGAGCTTGATATGTAGGGAAAGGAGGGGGCCTGAGAAATTCTTGAGGAGTAGTAGAATAGCAGATGGAACACTGAGAAGTGGTTTCCTTGAGGACAGATTTCCACGATGGAAAGGAAATGAGAGGTTCTAAGAGGCAGGCTAGTGGCTTGTAACCTACATGGAAGAGGTTATGAAATGACAACAGAATAGAATGGGTCTGTGAGACTGGAAGGAGATATTTTCTTTAGTCCAAGAACCATTTGCCTTATGTGGGAAGAGATAGGTGGAAGTTTCAGTGAGGGAGTAGGTGGGATTGACCAAATGAGAAGGAGAAAAACTGCAGTGAGGGATAGAAGTTGGAATACTAGCTGTTTGTTTAGCTATCTTATCAGCATAAGCATTGCCCTAAGTAATGTGATCTGATGCCTTTTGATGGCGTTTGCAGTGAATGACTCCAGCTTTCTTTGGAAGTAAATCGGCCTTGAGAAGAGTTTTTATTAAAGAGGCATTAATGATGAAGGACCCTTGCATAGTGAGGAAACTTCTTTCTGCCAATATAACAGCATGGTGGTACAGGATATGGAAGGCATATTTAGAGTCAGTATAAATATTGACGTGTAGTCCCTTTGCAAGAGTGAGGGCTCAAGTTAAGGCAATGAGTTCAGCTTGCTGAGAGGTAGTGGAAGGGGGCAGAGTGGTAGCCTCAGTGATAGATGTGGAAGATACTATAGCAAAGGCAGGCTATGCTGGTGAGTGGCAATTAGGCCTGGTGGAACTGCCATCAATAAACCAAATGTGATCAGGGTGAGGAACAGGAAAGAAGGAAACATGGGAAAACGCAGTGAATGTCAGGTGGATCAGAGAGATACAGTCATGGGGGTCAGGTGTGGTATCTGGAATAATGTGGGAGGCCAGATTGACTTCCTGGCCAGGAACAATGGTAACTGTGGGAGACTCAACAAAGAGTGAGTACAGCTGAAGGAGCCGGGGAGCAAAAAGCATATGTATCAGGTGTGAGGAAGAAAATAGATTTGAGAAGTTATGAGAACTGTAGAGTGTAAGTTGAGCATAGTTTGTGATTTTGAGGGCCTCTAAAAGCATTAGGGCGGCGGCAGCCGCTGCACACAGACATGAAGGCTAGGCTAAAACAGTAAGGTCAAGTTGTTTGGATAAAAAGCCTGCAGGACACGGTCCCACTCTTGTGTAATAATTCTGACTACACTAACCATGCCTAGGAAGGAAAGGAGTTGTTGTTTTGAAGAAGGGATTGGTGTTTGGGAGATTACCAGGGAGAGCACGTGTGTTCCATGAGAATTATGCCGAGAAAGGTAACAGATGAGGAAGAAATTTGGGCTTGACTGAAGTAATGGGGGCTGTCTGTGAAGCCTTGCAGCAGTACAGCCCAGGTAATTTCCTGAGCCTGATGGGTGTCAGGGTCAGTCTAAGTGAAAGCAAAGAGAGGCTGGGATGAAGGGTGCAAAGGAATAGTAAAGAAAGCACGTTTGAGATCCAGAACAGAATACTGCGTTGTGGAGGGAGGTATTGAGGATAGGGGAGTATATGGCTTTGGCATTACAGGGTGGATAGGCAAAACAATTTGGTTGATAAGGTGCATATCTTGAACTAACCTGCAAGGCTTGTCTGGTTTTAGGACAGGTAAAATGGGGGAATTGTAAGGAGAGTTTATAGGCTTTAAAAGGCCATGCTGTAACAGGCGAGTGATAACAGGCTTTATTCCTTTCAAAGTGTGCCGTAGGATGGGATATTGGCATTGAGCTGGGTAAGGATGATTAGGTTTTAATGGGATGGTAAGGGGTGCATGATTCGTCACTAAGGAGGGAGTAGAGGTGTCCTATACTTGTGGGTTAAGGTGGGGAGACACAAGGGGAGGATGTGAAGGAGGCTTTGAACTGGGGGAAAAGGCGACAATGAGGTGTGGCTGTAGCCTAGGAATAGTCAGGGAAGTAGATAACTTAGTCAAATGTCTCGACCAAAAATGAAGCTGGGTAGGTGGGGATAACTAAAAAGGAGTGTATAAAAGAATGTTGTCCAAGTTGGCACCAGAGTTGGGGAGTTTTAAAGGGTCTAGAAGCCTGGCCGTCAATACCCACAACAGTTATGGAGGCAAGGGAAACAGGCCCTTGAAAAGAAGGTAATGTGGAGTGGGTAGCCTGCCTATTAAGAAGGGGACGGATCTACCCTCCACTGTGAGAGTTACCCGAAGCTCGGCGTCCCTGATGGTCCAGGGGGCTTCCGAGGCGATCAGGAAGCTTCAGTCTTCAGCTGCTAAGCCGAGAAGATCTGAAAAGGAGTCAGAGTCTTGGGCCAGAGTTTCCAGGCTCTGAGAGTGGCTGCCAGGTGAGTTGGACCATCCGATTTCCAGCGGGGTTCCACACAGATGGGACACGGCTTAGGAGGAATCATGAGCTGGGGGCATTCCTTGGCCCACTGGCCAGATTTCCGGCATTTGAAGCAAGCTCCTGGGGAGGAGGTCCTGGATGAACCCCTGCAGCTGCGGTTCAGGCATTTTGAAGTTATTGTGTGCTGGAGATG
>NW_027326911.1:0-26606 GCF_047675955.1 Chlorocebus sabaeus | reverse complement strand
AAACCAGGACAGACCAGCTCAAACTGATTTTGACCGGCTCAAACCGGACTCAAATCGTACCAGACCGGATCAAACCTGTTTTGACTGGCTCAAACCGGACTCAAACCGGAACAGACTGGCTCAAACCGGTTTTGACCGGCTCAAACCGGAAAGGACCAGACCGGGTCAAAACGGACTCAAACATGTTTTGACCGGCTCCAACCGTATCAATCCACACCAGACCGGCCCTTAGACTGGCTCAAACCGGTTTTAACCGTCTCATTACGGACCAGACCGGGTCTACCAGGTTTTGAACGGCTCAAACCGGACTCAAACGGGACCAGACCGGCTAAAACTGGTTTGAACAGGCTCAAACCAGACCAGACGGGCTCAAATGGGATCAAATCGGACCAAAACGGCTCAAACCAGTTTTGATGGGCTCAAACCAGAGTCAAACGGGTTTTGACCAGATCAAACCAGGCCAGACAGGCTCAAACCGGTTTTGACCTGCTCAAAAAGGACTCAAACTGGACCAGACCGGCTCAAACCTGTTTTGACTGGCTCAAAAAGGACTCAAACCGGAACAGACGGGCTCAAACCTATATTGACCGCCTGAAACCGGACTCAAACAAGACTAGACCGGCTCAAACCGGTTTGAACGTCTCAAACCGGACTCAAACAGGAGCAGACCGTCTCAAACAGGAACAGACCGACTCAAACCGGCTCATACCAGACACGACGGGCTCAAACTGGCTCCAACCGGACAAGAACATCTCAAACCGGTTTTCACCGGCTCAAACCGGACTCATTCGGGTTTTGACCAGATCAAACCGGCCAGACCGGCTCAAACCAGTTTTGACTGGCTCAAACCGGACTCAAACCATCTCAGACCGGTTCCAATCGGTTTTGACAGGCTCAAACCAGACCAGACCAGCTCAAACCGAACCAGACCGGCTGAAACCGCTTTTGACCAGCTCAAACCCGACTAAAACCTGACCGGACTGGCTGAAAGTGGATCAAACCAGGCCAGACCGGCTCAAACCGGTTTTGACCGGCTCAAACCGCAACGGAGCACACCGCCTCAAAACGGACTCAAACATATTTTGACCGGCTCTAACCGGATCAAACCGCACCAGACCGGCTTTTAGACTGCTTCAAACCGGTTTTAACGGTCACATTACGGACCAGACCGTGTCTACCAGGTTTTGAACGGCTCAAACCGGACTCAAACTGGACCAGACAGCTAAATCAGGTTTGAACCGGCTCAAAAGAGACCAGACTGCCTCAAGCGGTATGAAACCGGACCAGACCGGCACAAACCTATTTTGACCGTATTAGACTGGTTCAAACCGGTTTTGACTGTCTCAAACCTAACCAGACCGGCTCAAACCAGTTTTGACTGGCTCAAACCGGACGAGAAGGGCTCAAGGCGGTTTTGACCGGCTCAAACTGGACCAGACCAGCACAAACCGGACTCAAACCGGACTCAAACCGGACCACACCGGCTCAAACCGGTTTTGACCAGCTCAAAACGGACTCAAACGGCTTTTGACCAGATCAAACCAGGCCAGACCGGCTCAAACCGGTTTTGACCGGCTCAAACCGGACCCAAACCGGACCAGACTGGCTCAAACCGGTTTTGACCGGCACAAACCGGAACGGACCAGACCGGCTCAAAACGGACTCAAACGTGTTTTGACTGACTCCAACCGGATCAAACCGCACCAGACTGGCTGTTAGACTGGCTCAAACAGGTTATAAAAGTCTCATTACGGACCAACCGGGTCTATCAGGTTTTGAACAGCTCAAATCGGACTCAAACGGGACCAGACCGGCTAACACCGCTTTGAACCGGCTCAAACCAGACCAGACCGGCTCAAACGGGATCAAACCGGACCAAAACGGCTCAAACCAGTTTTGACGGGCTCAAACCAGAGTCAAACGGGTTTTGACCAGATCAAACCAGGCCAGACCTGCTCAAACCGGTTTTGACCGGCTCAAACCGGACTCAAACCGGACCAGACCGGCTCAAATCTCTTTTGACTGGCTCAAAAAGGACTCAAACCGAACCAGACCGGCTCAAACCAGTTTTGATCGGCTGAAACTGGACTCAAACCAGACTAGACCGGCTCAAACCGGTTTCGAATGGCTTAAACTGAACTTAAACAGGAGCAGACAGGCTCAAACAGGAACAGACCGCTCAAACCGGCTTACACCAGACCAGACCGGCTCAAACCAGCTCAAACCGGACCAGAACATCTCAAACCGGTTTGCACGGGTGCAAACCGGACTCATAAGGATTTTGAACAGATCAAACCAGGCCAGTCCGGTTCAAACCGGTTTTGACTGGCTCAAACCGGACTCAAACCGGCCCAGACCGGTTCCAATCGGTTTTCACAGGCTCAAACCGGACCAGACCGGCTCAAACTGAACCAGACCGGCTGAAACCGGTTTTGACCGTCACAAACCGGACTAAACCAGACCGGACCGGCTCAAACCGTATCAAAAAAGGCCAGACCGGCTCAAACCGGTTTTGACCTGCTCAAAACTGAACGGACCAGACCGCCTCAAAACGGACTCAAACATGCTTTGACCGACTCCAACCGGATCAAACCGCACCAGACCGGCTCTTGGACTGGCTCAAACCGGTTTTAACTGTCTCATTACGGGCCAGACCGGGTCTACCAGGTTTTGAAGGGCTCAAACCGGACTCGAACCGGTACAGACCGGCTAAAACTGTTTTGAACCAGCACAAACGAGACCAGACTGCCTCAAGCCGTATCAAACCGGACCAGAACGGCTCAAACCAGTTTTGACCGGCTCAAACCAGAGTCAAACGGGTTTTGACCAGATCAAATGAGGCAAGACCGGCTTAAACCAGTTTTGACTGGCTCAAACCGGACTCAAACCGGACCAGACCAGCTCAAACATTTTTGACTGGCTCAAACAGGACCCAAACCAGACCAGACCGGCTCATACCGGTTTGAACGCCTCAAACCGGACTCAAACCGCACCAAACCGGTTCAAACAGGTTTTGACCGGCTGAAACTGGAATCAAACCGGACGAGACCATCTCAAACCGGTTGTAAACTGCTCAAGCCGGACTCAAACAGGAACAGACCGGCTAAAACCGGCTCAAGCCACACCAGACCGGCTCAAATCAGCTCAAACCGTACCAGAACATCTCAAACCGGTTTTCACCAGCTCAATCCGGACTCATACGGGTTTTGGCCGGATCAAACCAGGCCAGACCAGCTCAAACCGGTTTGGACCGGCTCAAACCAGACTCCAGCTGGCCCAGACCTGTTCCAACCGGTTTTGACAGACTCAAACCGGACCAGACCTGCTCAAAACGAACCAGACCAGCCGAAACCGGTTTTAACCAGCTCACACCGGACTAAAACCGGACCAGACCGGCTCAAACCGGTTTTCACAGGCTCAAACCAGACCAGACCGGCTGAAACCGGTTCAAACCCGACCAGACCGGCTCAAACCGGTTTTGAGCGACTCAAACCGACTCAAACCGGTATTGACCGTATGAAACTGGACCAGACCGGTTCAAAACGGTTTTGACCTGCTCAAACCGGACTCAAACCGGACCTGATCAGCTCAACCGGTTTTGACCAACTCAAATCTAATCAATCCGGACCAGACCGGCTCAAACGGGATCAATCTGCAGCAGACCTACTCAAACCAGTTTTGACCAGCTCAAACCGGACGAGACGGGCTCAGACCGGTTTTGACCGGCTAAAACCCGACCAGACCGTGTCTAACCAGACCAGACAGGCTCAAACCAGCTCAAACCTGACCAGACGGACTCAAACAGGTTTTGAACGGTTGAAACTGATGAGGACCGACTCAAACCGGTTTTGACCGGCTCAAACCAGACTAAAATCGGACCGGATCGGCTCAAACCGTTTTTAAAATGCTGAAATCAGACCAGAATGGATCAAACAGGATCAAACCGAACCAGACCGGCTGAAACCGGTTTTGACCCGCTCAAACCAGACTAAAACATGACCGGACCGGCTCAAACTGGATCAAACCTGGCCAGACCGGCTCAAACCGGTTTTGACCGGCTCAAACCGGAACGGACCAGACCGCGTCAAAACGGACTCAAACATGTTTTGAGTGGCTCCAACCGGATCAAACCGCACCAGACCGGCTCTTAGACTGGCTCAAACCGGTTTTAACCATCTCATTATGGACCACACCGGTTCTACCAGGTTTTGAACGGCTCAAACCGGACTCAAACCGGAGCAGACCGGCTAAATCTGGTTTGAACTGGCTCAAACGAGACCAGACTGCCTCAAGCTGTATGAAACCGGACCAGAACGGCTCAAACCAGTTTTGACCGGCTCAAACCAGACTCAAACGTGTTTTGACCAGATCAAACCAGGCCAGTTCGGTTCAAACCAGTTTTGTCCGGCTCAAACCGGACTCAAACCAGACCAGACCAGCTCAAACCTTTTTTGACTGGCTCAAACCGGACCCAAAAAGGACCAGACCGGCTCATACGGTTTTGAACGGCTCAAATCGGACACAAACTGGAAAAGACCGGCTCAAACAGGAACAGACCGGCTCATACCAGCTAAAACTAGACCAGAACAGCTCAAACAGGCTCAAACCGGACCAAAACATCTCAAACCGGTTTTCACCTGCTCAAACCGGACACATACGGGTTTTGACCAGATCAAACCAGGCCAGATCGGCTCAAACCGGTTTTGACTGGCTCTAACCGGACTCAAACCGGCCCAGACCAGTTCCAACTGGTTCTGACAGGCTCAAACCTGACCAGACCGGTTCAAACCGAACCAGACCGGCTGAAACCGGTTTTGACCGGCTCAAACCGGACTAAAATCAGACCGGATCGGCTCAACCGTTTTTGAACTGCTCAAATCAGACCAGAACGGCTCAAACCGGATCAAACCAGACCAGACCGGCTCAAACCGGTTTTAACCGGCTCAAACTGTCTCAAACCAGTTTTGACCGGATGAAACCGTACCAGATCGGCGCAAAACGGTTTTGACCTGCTCAAACGGGACTCAAACCTGACCAGGTAGGCTCAAACCGGTTTTGACCGGTCATATCTAATCAAACCGGACCAGACCAGCTCAAACCTGATCAGACAGCAGCAGACAGGCTCAAAACGGTTTTGACCAGCTCAAACCGGACGAGACAGGCTCAAACCGGTTTTGACCGGCTCAAACCCGACCAGACGGCTCTAACCCGACCAGACCGGCTCAAACCAGCTAAAACCTGACCAAACCGCTCAAACAGGTTTTGAACGGTTCAAACTGATCTGGACCGACTCAAACCGGTTTAAACCGGACTAAAACAGGACCAGATCGCCTAAAACCTGTTTGAACCGGCTCAAACGAGACCAGACCGGCTCAAACGGGATCAAATCGGACCAAAACGGCTCAAACCAGTTTTGACGGGCTCAAACCAGAGTCAAACGGGTTTTGACCAGATCAAACCACGCCAGACCGGCTCAAACCTGTTTTGACCGGCTGAAACTGGACTCAAACCGGACCAGACCGGCTCAAACCTGTTTTGACTGGCTCAAAAAGGACTCAAACCGGAACAGACCGGCTCAAACCGGTTGTGACTGGCTGAAACCGGACGCATACCGGACTAGACCGGCTCAAATCGGTTTTGAACGGATCAAACAGGACTCAAACAGGAACAGATCGGCTCAAACAGGGACAGATCGGCTCAAACCGGCTCACAACAGACCAGAACGGCTCAAACCAGCTGAAAGAGGACCAGAATATCGGAAACCGGTTTTCACCGGCTCAAACCGGACTCATACGGGTTTTGACCAGATCAAACCAGGCCAGACCGGCTGAAACCGGTTTTGACTGGCTCAAACCGGACTCAAACTGGCCCAGACCGGTTCCAATCGGTTTTTACAGGCTCAAACCGGACCAGCCCGTCTCAAACTGAACCAGACCGGCTGAAACCGGTTTTGACTGGCTCAAACCGGACTAAAACCTGACCGGACCGGCTCAAACCGCGTCAAACCAGGCCAGACTGGCTCAAACCGGTTTTGACCGGCTCACACCGGAATGGACCAGACTGCCTCAAAACGGACTCAAACATGTTTAGACCGGCTCCAGTCGAATCAAACCGCACCAGACTGGCTCTTAGACTGGCTCAAACCGGTTTTAACCGTCTCATTACGGACCAGACCGGGTCTACCGGGTTTTGAACGGCTCAAACCGGACTCAAACCAGACCAGACCGGCTAAAACTGGTTTGAACCGGCTCAAACGAGACCAGACTACCTCAAGCCGTATCAAACTGGATCAGAACGGCTCAAACCAGTTTTGTCCGGCTCAAACCAGAGGCAAACGTGTTTTGACCAGATCAAACCAGGCCAGACCAGCTCAAACCGGTTTTGACTGGCTCAAACCGGACTCAAACCGGACCAGAGCAGCTCAAACCTTTTTTGACTGGCTCAAACCGGACCCAAACCGGACCAGACCGGCTCAAACCGGTTTTGACTGGCTCAAACCGGACTCAAACCGGACCAGATCGGCTCAAACCTGTTTTGACTGGGTCAAACCGGACTGAAACGGGAGAAAACCGGCCCAAGCCGGTTTTGACCGGCTGAAACCGGAATCAAACCGGACTAGATCATCTCAACCGGTTTTGAACGGCTCAAACCGGACTCAAACAGGAACAGACTGGCTAAAACCGTCTCAAGCCACACCAGACCGGCTCAAACCGGATCAAACCAGACCAGAACATCTCAAACCGGTTTTCACCGGCTCAATCCGGACTCATACGAGTTTTGACCGGATCAACCAGGCCAGACCGGCTCAAACCGGTTTGGACCGGCTCAAACCGCACTCAAACCGGCCCAGACCGGTTCCAACCGGTTTTGACAGGCTCAAAACCGGATCAGACCTGCTCAAAACGAACAAGACCAGCTGAAATCGGTTTTAACCGGCTCAAACCGGAATAATACTGGACCAGACCGGCTCAAACCAGTTTTCACTGGCTCAAACTAGACCAGACAGGCTCAAACCGGTTCAAACCCGACCAGACCGGCTCAAACCGTTTTTGACCGGCTCAAACCGACTCAAACCGGTTTTGACCAGATGAAACTGGACCATACCGGTTCAAAACGGTTTTGACCTGCTCAAACCGGACCAGATCGGCTCAACCGGTTTTCACCTACTCAAATCTAATCAATTCGCAGCAGACCAACTCAAACCAGTTTTGACCGGGTCAAACCGGACGAGACGGACTCCAACCAGTTTTGACCAGCTCAAAGCCGACCAGACCGTCTCTAACCAGACCAGACCGGCTCAAACCAGCTCAAACCCGACCAGACCGGCTCAAACAGGTTTTGAAAGGTTTAAACTGATCTGGACCGACTCAAACTGGTTTTGACAGGCTCAAACTGGACTCAAACGGGTTTTGACCAGATCAAACCAGGCCAGACCGGCTCAAACCGAATTTGACCGTCCCAAACCGGACTTAAACCAGACCAGACCGGCTCCAACCGGTTTTGACTGGGTCAAACTGGACTGAAACCGGACCAGACCGGCTCAAACCTCTTTTGACTGGCTCAAAAAGGACTCAAACTGGAACAGACTCTCTGAAACCGGTATTGACCAGCTGAAACCGGACTCAAACCGCACTAGACCAGCTCAAACCGGTTTGGAACGGCTCAAACCGGACTGAAACAGTAACAGACCGACTCAAACAGGAACAGACCGGACCAGAACATCTCAAACCGGTTTTCACCGGCTCAAACCAGACTCATACGGGTTTTGACCGGATCAAACCAGCCAGACCGGCTGAAACCGGTTTTGACTGGCTCAAACCGGACTCAAACTGGACCAGACCGGCTTAAAGCTCTTTTGAGTGGCTCAAAAAGGACTCAAACCGGAAAAGACCGGCTCAAACCGGTTTTGACCAAATAAAAATCGGACTCACACTGGACTAGACCGGCTCAAACCGGTTTTGAACGGCTCAAACCAGACTCAAACAGGAACAGACCGGCTCAAACAGGAACAGACGGGCTCAAACCAGCTCACACCAGACCAGAACGGCTCTAACCGACTCAAACCGGACCAGGACATCTCAACTGGTTTTCACCGACTCAAACCGGACTCATACGGGTTTTGACGGGATCAAACCAGGCCAGATCGGCTCAAACCGCTTTTGACTGGCTCAAACCGGACTCAAACCGGCCAGACCACTTCCAATCGGTTTTGACAAGCTGAAACCGGACCAGACGGGCTCAACCAGAACCATACCGGCTGAAACCGGTTTTGACAGGCTCAAACCAGAATAAAACCTGGCCAGACCGGCTCAAACCGGATCAAACCAGGCCAGACCCCCTCAAACCGGTTTTGACCGGCACAAACCGGAACGGACCAGACCGCCTCAAAACGGACTCAAACATGTTTTGACCGGCTCCAACCGGATCAAACCGCACCAGACCGGCTCATAGACTGACTCAAACCGGTTTTAACCATCTCATTACGGACCAGACCGGATCTACCAGGTTTTGAATGGCTCAAACCGGACTCAAACCGGAACAGACCGGCCAAAACTTGTTTGAACCGGCTCAAACGAGACCAGACTGCCTCAAGCCGTATCGTACCGCACCAGAACGGCTCGAACCAGTTTTGACCGGCTCAAACCACAGTCAAACGGGTTTTGACCAGATCAAATCAGGCTAGACCCGGCTCAAACCGTCTTGACCCGCTCAAACCAGACTGATACAGGACCAGACCAGCTCAAACCATTTCTGACTGGCTCAAACAGGACTCAAACGGACCACACCAGCTCAAACCGGTTTTGAACGGCTCAAATCGGACTCAAACTGGAACAGACCACCTCAAACAGGAAAAGACAAGCTCAAACCGGCTAAAACTAGACCAGACCGGCTCAAACCGGTTCAAATCGGACGAGAACATCTCAAAACCGGTTTTCACCGGCTCAAACCGGACTCATACGGGTTTTGACCGGATCAAACCAGGCCAGACCGGCTCAACCGGTTTTGACAGGCTCAAACCGGACTCAAATAGACCCAGACCGGTTCCAACCGGTTTTGACAGGCTCAAACCGACCAGACCGACTGAAACGATTTGACCGGCTCAAACCAGACTAAAACCGGACCAGACCGGCTCAAACCGGTTTTGAACGGCTCAAACCAGACCAGAATGGCTCAAACCGGATGAAACCCGACGAGACCGGCTCAAACCGGTTATGACCGGCTCAAACCGTCTCAAACCAGTTTTGACCGATGAAACCGGACCAGACCGGCTCAAAACGGTTTTGACCTGCTCAAACGGGTCTCAAACCCGACCAGATAGGCTCAAACCCGTTTTGACTGGCTCAAATTTAATCAAACCGGACCAGACCAGCTCAAACCGGATCAAACAGCAGCAGACCGGCTCAAACCAGTTTTGACCAGCTCAAACCAGACGAGATGGGCTCAAACCGGTTTTGACCGGCTCAAACCCGACCAGACTGGCTCTAACACGACCAGACCGGCTCAACCAGCTAAACCTGACCAGACCGGCACAGACCGGTTTTGAACGGTTTCAAACCGAACCAGACCGACTCAAACCGGTTTTGATGGGCTGAAACAGGACTCAAATCAGACCAGACCGACTCAAACCTATTTTGACCATATTAGACCGGCTCAAACCGGTTTTCACCGTCTCAAACCGAACCAGACCGGCTTAAACCGGTTTTGATCAGCTTAAACCGGATTCAAACCGGAACGGAACAGACCAGCTAAAACCGGACTGAAACCGGATTTTACCGCCTCAAACCGGACTCAAATCCGAGCAGACCGGCTCAAACATGTTTAGACCGTATTAGACCGGCTCCAACCAGTTTTGAATGGCTCAAACCGGACGAGACGTGCTCAAACCGGTTTTGACCGGCTCAAACTGAACCAGACCGGCACAAACCGGACTCAAAACGGACTCAAACCAGGCCAGAACAGCTGAAACCGGTTTTGACCGGCTCTATCCAGACTCAAACGGGTTTTGACCAGATCAAACCAGGCCAGACCGGCTCAAACCAGTTTTGACTGCCTCAAACCGGACTGAAACCGGACCAGACCAGCTCAAACCTTTTTTGACTGGCTCAAACCTGACCCAAACTGGACCAGACCGGCTCAAACCGGTTTTGATCGTCGTAAATCGGATTCAAACCGGAACGGAACAGACCGGCTCAAACCGGACTGAAACCGGTTTTTACCACCTCAAACCGGACTCAATTCTGTGCAGACCGGCTCAAACATGTTTTGACCGTATTAGATCTGCTCAAACCATTTTGACCGGCTCAAACTGGACGAGACGTGCTCAAACTGGTTTTGACCGGCTAAAACTGGACCAGACCATCACAAAGTGGACTCAAACGGATTCAAACCGGACCAGACCGGATCAAACCGGTTTTGACCGGCTCAAAACGGACGCAAACGGGTTTTGACCAGATCAAACCAGGCCAGACTGGCTCAAACCGGTTTTGACCGGCTCAAAACGGACTCAAACTGGACCAGACTGGCTCAAACCGGTTTTGACCGGCTCAAACCGGAACGGACCACACCGCTCAAAACGGACTCAAACGTGTTTTGACCGGCTCCAACCGGATCAAACCGCACCAGACCGGCCCTTAGACTGGCTCAAACCGGTTTTAACCGTCTCATTACGGACCAGACCGGGTCTACCAGGTTTTGAACGGCTCAACCGGACTCAAACCGGACCAGACCGCCTAAAACCGGTTTGAACCGGCTCAAACCAGACCAGACCAGCTCAAACGGGATCAAACCGGAGGACCAAAATGGCTCAAAACACTTTTGCCGGGCTCAAACCAGAGTCAAACGGGTTTTGTCCATATCAAACCAGGCCAGACCGGCTCAAACCGCTTTTGACCGCCTCAAACCGGAGTCAAACCGCCACCAGACCGGCTCAAACCTGTTTTGACTGGCTCAAAAACGACTCAAACCAGAACAGACGGCTCAAACCGGATTTGACCAGCTGAAACCGGACTCAAACCGGACTAGACTGGCGCAAACCGGTTTTGAACGGCTCAAACCGGACTCAAACAGGAACAGACCGGCTCAAACAGGAACTCACCGGCTCGAACCGGCTCACACCAGACCAGAACGGCTGAAACCGGCTGAAAGAGGACCAGAACATCTCAAACCGGTTTTCAGCGGCTCAAACTGGACTCATACGGGTTTTGACCAGATCAAACCAGGCCAGCCCGGCTCAAACCGGTTTTGACTGGCTCAAACCGGACTCAAACCGGACCAGACCGCCTAAAACCGGTTTGAACCGGCTCAAACCAGACCAGACCAGCTCAACGGGATCAAACCGGACCAAAATGGCTCAAAACACTTTTGCCGGGCTCAAACCAGTCAAACGGGTTTTGTCCATATCAAACCAGGCCAGACCGGCTACAAACCGCTTTTGACCGCCCTCAAACCGGAGTCAAACCGCACCAGACCGGCTCAAACCTGTTTTGACTGGCTCAAAAACGACTCAAACCAGAACAGACCGGCTCAAACCGGATTTGACCAGCTGAAACCGGACTCAAACCGGACTAGACTGGCGCAAACCGGTTTTGAACGGCTCAAACCGGACTCAAACAGGAACAGACCGGCTCAAACAGGAACAGACCGGCTCAAACCGGCTCACACCAGACCAGAACGGCGGAAACCGGCTGAAAGAGGACCAGAACATCTCAAACCGGTTTTCACCGGCTCAAACTGGACTCATACGGGTTTTGACCAGATCAAACCAGGCCAGCCCGGCTCAAACCGGTTTTGACTGGCTCAAACCGGACTCAAACCGGCCCAGACCGGTTCCAATCGGTTTTGACAGGCTCAAACCGACAGACAGGCTCAAACCGAACCAGACCGGCTGAAACCGGATTTGACCAGCTCAAACCGGACTAAAACCTGACCGAACTGGCTCAAAGCCGAATAAACCAGGCCAGACCGGCTCAAATTGGTTTTGACTGGCCTCAAACGGACTCAAACCGGACCAGACCGGCCCAAACCTGTTTTACTGGCTCAAACCGGACTCCAACCGGACCAGAGCGGCTCAAACCGGTTTTGACCGGCTCAAAACCAGACCAGACCGGCTCAAACCGGATCAAACCCGACCAGATAGGCTCAAACCGGTTTTGACCGGCTCCAATCTAATCAAACCGGACCAGACCAGCTCCAACTTGATCAAATAGCATCAGACCGGCCCAAACCGGTTTTGAGCAGCTCAATCCAGTCGAGACGGTCTCAAACCGTTTTTGACAGGCTCAAACCCGACCAGACCGGCTCTAACCCGACCAGACCGGCTCAAACAAGCTAAAACCTTACCAGACCAGCTCAAACCGGTTTTGTACAGTTCAAACCGAACCAGACCGACTCAAACCGGTTTTGACGGGCTGAAACCGGACTCAAACCGGACCAGACCGGCTCAAACCTATTTGGACTGTATTAGACCGGCTCAAACCGGTTTTGACCATCTCAAACAGGATGAGACGGGCTCAAACGGGTTTTGACCTTCTCAAACTGGACCAGACCGGCACAAACCGGACTCAAACCGGACTCAAACCGGACCAGACTGGCTCAAACCGGTTTTGACCGGCTCAAACCGGACTCAAACGGGTTTAGACCAGATCAAACCAGGCCAGACCAGCCCAAACCGATTTTGGCCGGCTCAAACCGGGCTCAAACCGGACCAGACCGGCTCAAACCTGTTTTGACTGGCTCAAAAAGGACTCAAACCCGACCAGACCGGCTCAAACCTGTTTTGACTGGCTCAAACCGGACTCAAACCGGACCAGACCGGCTCAAACCGGTTTTGCCCGGCTGAAACCACTCAAACCGGACTAGACAGGCTCAAACCGGTTTTGAACGTGTCAAACCGGACTCAAACAGGAAGAGACCGGCTCAAACAGGAACAGACCGGCTCAAACCGGCTCAAACCAGACCAGACTGGCTCAAACCGGCTCAAACCGGACCAGAACATCTCAAACCGGTTTTCACCCGCTCAAACCGGACTCATACGGGTTTTGACCGGATCAATCCAGGCCAGACCGGCTCAAACCGGTGTTGACCCGGTCAAACCGGACGAGACAGGCTCAAACCGGTTTTGACCGGCTCAAACTGGACCAGACCGGCACAAACCGGACTCAAACCGGACTCAAACCGGACCAGACCGGTTCAAACCGGTTTTGAGCAGCTCAAACCGGATTCAAATGGGTTTTGACCAGATCAAACCAGGCCAGAACGCCTCAAACCGATTTTGACTGGCTCAAACCGGACTCAAACCGTACCAGACCGGCCCAAACCTGTTTTGACTGGCTCAAAAAGGACTCAATCCAGGCCAGACCGGCTCAAACCGGTTTTGACTGGCTCAAACCGGACTCAAACCGGACCAGACCGTCTAAAACTGGTTTGAACCGGCTCATACGATACCAGACTGCCTCAAGCCGCATCAAACCGGACCAGAATGGCTCAAACCAGTTTTGACCGGCTCAAACCAGAGGCAAACGGGTTTTGACCAGATCAAACCAGGCCAGACCGGCTCCAACCGATTTTGACCAGGTCAAACCGGGCTCAAACCGGACCAGAGCAGCTCAAAACATTTTTGACTGGCTCAAACCAGACTCAAACCGGACCAGACCGGCTCAAACCCGTTTTGAGCGGTTCAAATCGGACTCAAACTGGAACAGACCGGCTCAAACAGGAACAGACCGGCTCAAACCGGCTACAACTAGACCAGACCGGCTCAAACCGGCTCAAACCAGACCAGAACATCTCAAAACGGTTTTCACCGGCTCAAACCGGACTCAAACGGGTTTTGACCAGTTCAAACCAGGCCAGACCGGCTCAAACCGGTTTTGATCGGCTCAAACCGGACTCAAACAGACCCAGACCGGTTCCAACCGGTTTTGACAGGCTCCAACCGGACCAGACTGGCTCAAACCGAACCAGACCCGCTGAAACCTGTTTTGAACAGCTCAAACCAGACCAGAACGGCTCAAACCGGATCAAACCCGACCAGACAGGCTCAAACCGTCACAAACCAGTTTTGACCGGATGAAACCGGACCAGACCGGCTCAAAACGGTTTTGACCTGCTCAAACGTGACTCAAACCCGACCAGATAGGCTCAAACCGGTTTTGACCAGCTCAAATCTAATAAAACCGGACCAGACCAGCTCCAACCGGATCAAACAGAAGCAGACCGGCTCAAACCGGTTTTGACCAGCTCAAACCGGACGAGATGGGCTCAAACCAGTTTTGACTGGCTCAAACCTGACCAGACCGACTCTAACACGACTGGACCGGCTCAAACCAGCTAAAACCTGACCAGACCGGCTCAAAGCGGTTTTGAACGGTTCAAACCGAACCAGACCGACTCAAACCGGTTTTGACGGGCTGAAACCAGACTCCAACCGGACCAGACCGGCTCAAACCTATTTGGACTGTATTAGACCGGCTCAAACCGGTTTTGACTGTCTCAAACCGAACCAGACCGGCTCAAACCGGTTTTGATCGTCGTAAATCGGATTCAAACCGGAACGGAACAGACCGGCTCAAACCGGACTGAAACCGGTTTTTACCACCTCAAACCGGACTCAAATCTGAGCAGACCGGCTCAAACATGTTTTGACCGTATTAGATCTGCTCAAACCATTTTGACCGGCTCAAACCGGACGAGACGTGCTCAAACTGGTTTTGACCGGCTAAAACTGGACCAGACCATCACAAACCGGACTCAAACCGGATTCAAACCGGACCAGACCGGATCAAACCGGTTTTGACCGGCTCAAAACGGACGCAAACGGGTTTTGACCAGATCAAACCAGGCCAGACTGGCTCAAACCGGTTTTGACCGGCTCAAAACGGACTCAAACCGTACCAGACCGGCTCAAACCTGTTTTGACTGGCTCAAAACGGACTCAAACTGGACCAGACTGGCTCAAACCGGTTTTGACCGGCTCAAACCGGAACGGACCACACCGGCTCAAAACGGACTCAAACGTGTTTTGACCGGCTCCAACCGGATCAAACCGCACCAGACCGGCCCTTAGACTGGCTCAAACCGGTTTTTAACCGTCTCATTACGGACCAGACCGGGTCTACCAGGTTTTGAACGGCTCAAACCGGACTCAAACCGGACCAGACCGCCTAAAACCGGTTTGAACCGGCTCAAACCAGACCAGACCAGCTCAAACGGGATCAAACCGGACCAAAATGGCTCAAAACACTTTTGCCGGGCTCAAACCAGAGTCAAACGGGTTTTGTCCATATCAAACCAGGCCAGACCGGCTCAAACCGCTTTTGACCGCCTCAAACCGGAGTCAAACCGCACCAGACCGGCTCAAACCTGTTTTGACTGGCTCAAAAACGACTCAAACCAGAACAGACCGGCTCAAACCGGATTTGACCAGCTGAAACCGGACTCAAACCGGACTAGACTGGCGCAAACCGGTTTTGAACGGCTCAAACCGGACTCAAACAGGAACAGACCGGCTCAAACAGGAACTCACCGGCTCAAACCGGCTCACACCAGACCAGAACGGCTGAAACCGGCTGAAAGAGGACCAGAACATCTCAAACCGGTTTTCAGCGGCTCAAACTGGACTCATACGGGTTTTGACCAGATCAAACCAGGCCAGCCCGGCTCAAACCGGTTTTGACTGGCTCAAACCGGACTCAAACCGGACCAGACCGCCTAAAACCGGTTTGAACCGGCTCAAACCAGACCAGACCAGCTCAAACGGGATCAAACCGGACCAAAATGGCTCAAAACACTTTTGCCGGGCTCAAACCAGAGTCAAACGGGTTTTGTCCATATCAAACCAGGCCAGACCGGCTCAAACCGCTTTTGACCGCCTCAAACCGGAGTCAAACCGCACCAGACCGGCTCAAACCTGTTTTGACTGGCTCAAAAACGACTCAAACCAGAACAGACCGGCTCAAACCGGATTTGACCAGCTGAAACCGGACTCAAACCGGACTAGACTGGCGCAAACCGGTTTTGAACAGCTCAAACCGGACTCAAACAGGAACAGACCGGCTCAAACAGGAACACACCGGCTCAAACCGGCTCACACCAGACCAGAACGGCGGAAACCGGCTGAAAGAGGACCAGAACATCTCAAACTGGTTTTCAGCGGCTCAAACTGGACTCATACGGGTTTTGACCAGATCAAACCAGGCCAGCCCGGCTCAAACCGGTTTTGACTGGCTCAAACCGGACTCAAACCGGCCCAGACCGGTTCCAATCGGTTTTGACAGGCTCAAACCGGACCAGACAGGCTCAAACCGAACCAGACCGGCTGAAACCGGTTTTGACCAGCTCAAACCGGACTAAAACCTGACCGAACCGGCTCAAAGCCGATCAAACCAGGCCAGACCGGCTCAAATTGGTTTTGACTGGCTCAAACCGGACTCAAACCGGACCAGACCGGCCCAAACCTGTTTTACTGGCTCAAACCGGACTCCAACCGGACCAGAGCGGCTCAAACCGGTTTTGACCGGCTCAAACCAGACCAGACCGGCTCAAACCGGATCAAACCCGACCAGATAGGCTCAAACCGGTTTTGACCGGCTCCAATCTAATCAAACCGGACCAGACCAGCTCCAACTGGATCAAATAGCATCAGACCGGCCCAAACCGGTTTTGAGCAGCTCAATCCAGTCGAGACGGTCTCAAACCGTTTTTGACAGGCTCAAACCCGACCAGACCGGCTCTAACCCGACCAGACCGGCTCAAACAAGCTAAAACCTTACCAGACCAGCTCAAACCGGTTTTGTACAGTTCAAACCGAACCAGACCGACTCAAACCGGTTTTGACGGGCTGAAACCGGACTCAAACCGGACCAGACCGGCTCAAACCTATTTGGACTGTATTAGACCGGCTCAAACCGGTTTTGACCATCTCAAACAGGATGAGACGGGCTCAAACGGGTTTTGACCTTCTCAAACTGGACCAGACCGGCACAAACCGGACTCAAACCGGACTCAAACCGGACCAGACTGGCTCAAACCGGTTTTGACCGGCTCAAACCGGACTCAAACGGGTTTTGACCAGATCAAACCAGGCCAGACCAGCTCAAACCGATTTTGGCCGGCTCAAACCGGGCTCAAACCGGACCAGACCGGCTCAAACCTGTTTTGACTGGCTCAAAAAGGACTCAAACCCGACCAGACCGGCTCAAACCTGTTTTGACTGGCTCAAACCGGACTCAAACCGGACCAGACCGGCTCAAACCGGTTTTGCCCGGCTGAAACCACTCAAACCGGACTAGACAGGCTCAAACCGGTTTTGAACGTGTCAAACCGGACTCAAACAGGAAGAGACCGGCTCAAACAGGAACAGACCGGCTCAAACCGGCTCAAACCAGACCAGACTGGCTCAAACCGGCTCAAACCGGACCAGAACATCTCAAACCGGTTTTCACCCACTCAAACCGGACTCATACGGGTTTTGACCGGATCAATCCAGGCCAGACCGGCTCAAACCGGTGTTGACCCGGTCAAACCGGACGAGACAGGCTCAAACCGGTTTTGACCGGCTCAAACTGGACCAGACCGGCACAAACCGGACTCAAACCGGACTCAAACCGGACCAGACCGGTTCAAACCGGTTTTGAGCGGCTCAAACCGGATTCAAACGGGTTTTGACCAGATCAAACCAGGCCAGAACGCCTCAAACCGATTTTGACTGGCTGAAACCGGACTCAAACCGTACCAGACCGGCCCAAACCTGTTTTGACTGGCTCAAAAAGGACTCAATCCAGGCCAGACCGGCTCAAACCGGTTTTGACTGGCTCAAACCGGACTCAAACCGGACCAGACCGTCTAAAACTGGTTTGAACCGGCTCATACGATACCAGACTGCCTCAAGCCGCATCAAACCGGACCAGAATGGCTCAAACCAGTTTTGACCGGCTCAAACCAGAGGCAAACGGGTTTTGACCAGATCAAACCAGGCCAGACCGGCTCCAACCGATTTTGACCAGGTCAAACCGGGCTCAAACCGGACCAGAGCAGCTCAAAACTTTTTTGACTGGCTCAAACCAGACTCAAACCGGACCAGACCGGCTCAAACCCGTTTTGAGCGGTTCAAATCGGACTCAAACTGGAACAGACCGGCTCAAACAGGAACAGACCGGCTCAAACCGGCTACAACTAGACCAGACCGGCTCAAACCGGCTCAAACCAGACCAGAACATCTCAAACCGGTTTTCACCAGCTCAAACCGGACTCAAACGGGTTTTGACCAGTTCAAACCAGGCCAGACCGGCTCAAACCGGTTTTGATCGGCTCAAACCGGACTCAAACAGACCCAGACCGGTTCCAACCGGTTTTGACAGGCTCCAACCGGACCAGACCGGCTCAAACCGAACCAGACCCGCTGAAACCTGTTTTGAACAGCTCAAACCAGACCAGAACGGCTCAAACCGGATCAAACCCGACCAGACAGGCTCAAACCGTCACAAACCAGTTTTGACCGGATGAAACCAGACCAGACCGGCTCAAAACGGTTTTGACCTGCTCAAACGTGACTCAAACCCGACCAGATAGGCTCAAACCGGTTTTGACCAGCTCAAATCTAATAAAACCGGACCAGACCAGCTCCAACCGGATCAAACAGAAGCAGACCGGCTCAAACCGGTTTTGACCAGCTCAAACCGGACGAGATGGGCTCAAACCAGTTTTGACCGGCTCAAACCTGACCAGACCGACTCTAACACGACTGGACCGGCTCAAACCAGCTAAAACCTGACCAGACCGGCTCAAAGCGGTTTTGAACGGTTCAAACCGAACCAGACCGACTCAAACCGGTTTTGACGGGCTGAAACCAGACTCCAACCGGACCAGACCGGCTCAAACCTATTTGGACTGTATTAGACCGGCTCAAACCGGTTTTGACTGTCTCAAACCGAACCAGACCGGCTCAAACCGGTTTTGATCGTCGTAAATCGGATTCAAACCGGAACGGAACAGACCGGCTCAAACCGGACTGAAACCGGTTTTTACCACCTCAAACCGGACTCAATTCTGAGCAGACCGGCTCAAACATGTTTTGACCGTATTAGATCTGCTCAAACCATTTTGACCGGCTCAAACCGGACGAGACGTGCTCAAACTGGTTTTGACCGGCTAAAACTGGACCAGACCATCACAAACCGGACTCAAACCGGATTCAAACCGGACCAGACCGGATCAAACCGGTTTTGACCGGCTCAAAACGGACGCAAACGGGTTTTGACCAGATCAAACCAGGCCAGACTGGCTCAAACCGGTTTTGACCGGCTCAAAACGGACTCAAACCGTACCAGACCGGCTCAAACCTGTTTTGACTGGCTCAAAACGGACTCAAACTGGACCAGACTGGCTCAAACCGGTTTTGACCGGCTCAAACCGGAACGGACCACACCGGCTCAAAACGGACTCAAACGTGTTTTGACCGGCTCCAACCGGATCAAACCGCACCAGACCGGCCCTTAGACTGGCTCAAACCGGTTTTAACCGTCTCATTACGGACCAGACCGGGTCTACCAGGTTTTGAACGGCTCAAACCGGACTCAAACCGGACCAGACCGCCTAAAACCGGTTTGAACCGGCTCAAACCAGACCAGACCAGCTCAAACGGGATCAAACCGGACCAAAATGGCTCAAAACACTTTTGCCGGGCTCAAACCAGAGTCAAACGGGTTTTGTCCATATCAAACCAGGCCAGACCGGCTCAAACCGCTTTTGACCGCCTCAAACCGGAGTCAAACCGCACCAGACCGGCTCAAACCTGTTTTGACTGGCTCAAAAACGACTCAAACCAGAACAGACCGGCTCAAACCGGATTTGACCAGCTGAAACCGGACTCAAACCGGACTAGACTGGCGCAAACCGGTTTTGAACGGCTCAAACCGGACTCAAACAGGAACAGACCGGCTCAAACAGGAACTCACCGGCTCAAACCGGCTCACACCAGACCAGAACGGCTGAAACCGGCTGAAAGAGGACCAGAACATCTCAAACCGGTTTTCAGCGGCTCAAACTGGACTCATACGGGTTTTGACCAGATCAAACCAGGCCAGCCCGGCTCAAACCGGTTTTGACTGGCTCAAACCGGACTCAAACCGGACCAGACCGCCTAAAACCGGTTTGAACCGGCTCAAACCAGACCAGACCAGCTCAAACGGGATCAAACCGGACCAAAATGGCTCAAAACACTTTTGCCGGGCTCAAACCAGAGTCAAACGGGTTTTGTCCATATCAAACCAGGCCAGACCGGCTCAAACCGCTTTTGACCGCCTCAAACCGGAGTCAAACCGCACCAGACCGGCTCAAACCTGTTTTGACTGGCTCAAAAACGACTCAAACCAGAACAGACTGGCTCAAACCGGATTTGACCAGCTGAAACCGGACTCAAACCGGACTAGACTGGCGCAAACCGGTTTTGAACGGCTCAAACCGGACTCAAACAGGAACAGACCGGCTCAAACAGGAACAAACTGGCTCAAACCGGCTCACACCAGACCAGAACGGCGGAAACCGGCTGAAAGCGGACCAGAACATCTCAAACCGGTTTTCACCGGCTCAAACTGGACTCATACGGGTTTTGACCAGATCAAACCAGGCCAGCCCGGCTCAAACCGGTTTTGACTGGCTCAAACCGGACTCAAACCGGCCCAGACCGGTTCCAATCGGTTTTGACAGGCTCAAACCGGACCAGACAGGCTCAAACCGAACCAGACCGGCTGAAACCGGTTTTGACCAGCTCAAACCGGACTAAAACCTGACCGAACTGGCTCAAAGCCGAATAAACCAGGCCAGACCGGCTCAAATTGGTTTTGACTGGCTCAAACCGGACTCAAACCGGACCAGACCGGCCCAAACCTGTTTTACTGGCTCAAACCGGACTCCAACCGGACCAGAGCGGCTCAAACCGGTTTTGACCGGCTCAAACCAGACCAGACCGGCTCAAACCGGATCAAACCCGACCAGATAGGCTCAAACCGGTTTTGACCGGCTCCAATCTAATCAAACCGGACCAGACCAGCTCCAACTGGATCAAATAGCATCAGACCGGCCCAAACCGGTTTTGAGCAGCTCAATCCAGTTGAGACGGTCTCAAACCGTTTTTGACAGGCTCAAACCCGACCAGACCGGCTCTAACCCGACCAGACCGGCTCAAACAAGCTAAAACCTTACCAGACCAGCTCAAACCGGTTTTGTACAGTTCAAACCGAACCAGACCGACTCAAACCGGTTTTGACGGGCTGAAACCGGACTCAAACCGGACCAGACCGGCTCAAACCTATTTGGACTGTATTAGACCGGCTCAAACCGGTTTTGACCATCTCAAACAGGATGAGACGGGCTCAAACGGGTTTTGACCTTCTCAAACTGGACCAGACCGGCACAAACCGGACTCAAACCGGACTCAAACCGGACCAGACTGGCTCAAACCGGTTTTGACCGGCTCAAACCGGACTCAAACGGGTTTTGACCAGATCAAACCAGGCCAGACCAGCCCAAACCGATTTTGGCCGGCTCAAACCGGGCTCAAACCGGACCAGACCGGCTCAAACCTGTTTTGACTGGCTCAAAAAGGACTCAAACCCGACCAGACCGGCTCAAACCTGTTTTGACTGGCTCAAACCGGACTCAAACCGGACCAGACCGGCTCAAACCGGTTTTGCCCGGCTGAAACCACTCAAACCGGACTAGACAGGCTCAAACCGGTTTTGAACGTGTCAAACCGGACTCAAACAGGAAGAGACCGGCTCAAACAGGAACAGACCGGCTCAAACCGGCTCAAACCAGACCAGACTGGCTCAAACCGGCTCAAACCGGACCAGAACATCTCAAACCGGTTTTCACCCGCTCAAACCGGACTCATACGGGTTTTGACCGGATCAATCCAGGCCAGACCGGCTCAAACCGGTGTTGACCCGGTCAAACCGGACGAGACAGGCTCAAACCGGTTTTGACCGGCTCAAACTGGACCAGACCGGCACAAACCGGACTCAAACCGGACTCAAACCGGACCAGACCGGTTCAAACCGGTTTTGAGCAGCTCAAACCGGATTCAAATGGGTTTTGACCAGATCAAACCAGGCCAGAACGCCTCAAACCGATTTTGACTGGCTCAAACCGGACTCAAACCGTACCAGACCGGCCCAAACCTGTTTTGACTGGCTCAAAAAGGACTCAATCCAGGCCAGACCGGCTCAAACCGGTTTTGACTGGCTCAAACCGGACTCAAACCGGACCAGACCGTCTAAAACTGGTTTGAACCGGCTCATACGATACCAGACTGCCTCAAGCCGCATCAAACCGGACCAGAATGGCTCAAACCAGTTTTGACCGGCTCAAACCAGAGGCAAACGGGTTTTGACCAGATCAAACCAGGCCAGACCGGCTCCAACCGATTTTGACCAGGTCAAACCGGGCTCAAACCGGACCAGAGCAGCTCAAAACATTTTTGACTGGCTCAAACCAGACTCAAACCGGACCAGACCGGCTCAAACCCGTTTTGAGCGGTTCAAATCGGACTCAAACTGGAACAGACCGGCTCAAACAGGAACAGACCGGCTCAAACCGGCTACAACTAGACCAGACCGGCTCAACCGGCTCAAACCAGACCAGAACATCTCAAAACGGTTTTCACCGGCTCAAACCGGACGCAAACGGGTTTTGACCAGTTCAAACCAGGCCAGACCGGCTCAAACCGGTTTTGATCGGCTCAAACCGGACTCAAACAGACCCAGACCGGTTCCAACCGGTTTTGACAGGCTCCAACCGGACCAGACTGGCTCAAACCGAACCAGACCCGCTGAAACCTGTTTTGAACAGCTCAAACCAGACCAGAACGGCTCAAACCGGATCAAACCCGACCAGACAGGCTCAAACCGTCACAAACCAGTTTTGACCGGATGAAACCGGACCAGACCGGCTCAAAACGGTTTTGACCTGCTCAAACGTGACTCAAACCCGACCAGATAGGCTCAAACCGGTTTTGACCAGCTCAAATCTAATAAAACCGGACCAGACCAGCTCCAACCGGATCAAAGAGAAGCAGACCGGCTCAAACCGGTTTTGACCAGCTCAAACCGGACGAGATGGGCTCAAACCAGTTTTGACTGGCTCAAACCTGACCAGACCGACTCTAACACGACTGGACCGGCTCAAACCAGCTAAAACCTGACCAGACCGGCTCAAAGCGGTTTTGAACGGTTCAAACCGAACCAGACCGACTCAAACCGGTTTTGACGGGCTGAAACCAGACTCCAACCGGACCAGACCGGCTCAAACCTATTTGGACTGTATTAGACCGGCTCAAACCGGTTTTGACTGTCTCAAACCGAACCAGACCGGCTCAAACCGGTTTTGATCGTCGTAAATCGGATTCAAACCGGAACGGAACAGACCGGCTCAAACCGGACTGAAACCGGTTTTTACCACCTCAAACCGGACTCAAATCTGAGCAGACCGGCTCAAACATGTTTTGACCGTATTAGATCTGCTCAAACCATTTTGACCGGCTCAAACCGGACGAGACGTGCTCAAACTGGTTTTGACCGGCTAAAACTGGACCAGACCATCACAAACCGGACTCAAACCGGATTCAAACCGGACCAGACCGGATCAAACCGGTTTTGACCGGCTCAAAACGGACGCAAACGGGTTTTGACCAGATCAAACCAGGCCAGACTGGCTCAAACCGGTTTTGACCGGCTCAAAACGGACTCAAACCGTACCAGACCGGCTCAAACCTGTTTTGACTGGCTCAAAACGGACTCAAACTGGACCAGACTGGCTCAAACCGGTTTTGACCGGCTCAAACCGGAAACGGACCACACCGGCTCAAAATGGACTCAAACGTGTTTTGACCGGCTCCAACCGGATCAAACCGCACCAGACCGGCCCTTAGACTGGCTCAAACCGGTTTTAAACCGTCTCATTACGGACCAGACCGGGTCTACCAGGTTTTGAACGGCTCAAACCGGACTCAAACCGGACCAGACCGCCTAAAACCGGTTTGAACCGGCTCAAACCAGACCAGACCAGCTCAAACGGGATCAAACCGGACCAAAATGGCTCAAAACACTTTTGCCGGGCTCAAACCAGAGTCAAACGGGTTTTGTCCATATCAAACCAGGCCAGACCGGCTCAAACCGCTTTTGACCGCCTCAAACCGGAGTCAAACCGCACCAGACCGGCTCAAACCTGTTTTGACTGGCTCAAAAACGACTCAAACCAGAACAGACCGGCTCAAACCGGATTTGACCAGCTGAAACCGGACTCAAACCGGACTAGACTGGCGCAAACCGGTTTTGAACGGCTCAAACCGGACTCAAACAGGAACAGACCGGCTCAAACAGGAACTCACCGGCTCAAACCGGCTCACACCAGACCAGAACGGCTGAAACTGGCTGAAAGAGGACCAGAACATCTCAAACCGGTTTTCACCGGCTCAAACTGGACTCATACGGGTTTTGACCAGATCAAACCAGGCCAGCCCGGCTCAAACCGGTTTTGACTGGCTCAAACCGGACTCAAACCGGACCAGACCGCCTAAAACCGGTTTGAACCGGCTCAAACCAGACCAGACCAGCTCAAACGGGATCAAACCGGACCAAAATGGCTCAAAACACTTTTGCCGGGCTCAAACCAGAGTCAAACGGGTTTTGTCCATATCAAACCAGGCCAGACCGGCTCAAACCGCTTTTGACCGCCTCAAACCGGAGTCAAACCGCACCAGACCGGCTCAAACCTGTTTTGACTGGCTCAAAAACGACTCAAACCAGAACAGACCGGCTCAAACCGGATTTGACCAGCTGAAACCGGACTCAAACCGGACTAGACTGGCGCAAACCGGTTTTGAACAGCTCAAACCGGACTCAAACAGGAACAGACCGGCTCAAACAGGAACACACCCGGCTCAAACCGGCTCACACCAGACCAGAACGGCTGAAACCGGCTGAAAGAGGACCAGAACATCTCAAACCGGTTTTCACCGGCTCAAACTGGACTCATACGGGTTTTGACCAGATCAAACCAGGCCAGCCCGGCTCAAACCGGTTTTGACTGGCTCAAACCGGACTCAAACCGGCCCAGACCGGTTCCAATCGGTTTTGACAGGCTCAAACCGGACCAGACAGGCTCAAACCGAACCAGACCGGCTGAAACCGGTTTTGACCAGCTCAAACCGGACTAAAACCTGACCGAACCGGCTCAAAGCCGATCAAACCAGGCCAGACCGGCTCAAATTGGTTTTGACTGGCTCAAACCGGACTCAAACCGGACCAGACCGGCCCAAACCTGTTTTACTGGCTCAAACCGGACTCCAACCGGACCAGAGCGGCTCAAACCGGTTTTGACCGGCTCAAACCAGACCAGACCGGCTCAAACCGGATCAAACCCGACCAGATAGGCTCAAACCGGTTTTGACCGGCTCCAATCTAATCAAACCGGACCAGACCAGCTCCAACTTGATCAAATAGCATCAGACCGGCCCAAACCGGTTTTGGAGCAGCTCAATCCAGTCGAGACGGTCTCAAACCGTTTTTGACAGGCTCAAACCCGACCAGACCGGCTCTAACCCGACCAGACCGGCTCAAACAAGCTAAAACCTTACCAGACCAGCTCAAACCGGTTTTGTACAGTTCAAACCGAACCAGACCGACTCAAACCGGTTTTGACGGGCTGAAACCGGACTCAAACCGGACCAGACCGGCTCAAACCTATTTGGACTGTATTAGACCGGCTCAAACCGGTTTTGACCATCTCAAACAGGATGAGACGGGCTCAAACGGGTTTTGACCTTCTCAAACTGGACCAGACCGGCACAAACCGGACTCAAACCAGACTCAAACCGGACCAGACTGGCTCAAACCGGTTTTGACCGGCTCAAACCGGACTCAAACGGGTTTTGACCAGATCAAAACCAGGCCAGACCAGCTCAAAACCGATTTTGGCCGGCTCAAACCGGGCTCAAACCGGACCAGACCGGCTCAAACCTGTTTTGACTGGCTCAAAAAGGACTCAAACCCGACCAGACCGGCTCAAACCTGTTTTGACTGGCTCAAACCGGACTCAAACCGGACCAGACCGGCTCAAACCGGTTTTGCCCGGCTGAAACCACTCAAACCGGACTAGACAGGCTCAAACCGGTTTTGAACGTGTCAAACCGGACTCAAACAGGAAGAGACCGGCTCAAACAGGAACAGACCGGCTCAAACCGGCTCAAACCAGACCAGACTGGCTCAAACCGGCTCAAACCGGACCAGAACATCTCAAACCGGTTTTCACCCCGCTCAAACCGGACACATACGGGTTTTGACCGGATCAATCCAGGCCAGACCGGCTCAAACCGGTGTTGACCCGGTCAAACCGGACGAGACAGGCTCAAACCGGTTTTGACCGGCTCAAACTGGACCAGACCGGCACAAACCGGACTCAAACCGGACTCAAACCGGACCAGACCGGTTCAAACCGGTTTTGAGCGGCTCAAACCGGATTCAAACGTGTTTTGACCAGATCAAACCAGGCCAGAACGCCTCAAACCGATTTTGACTGGCTCAAAAAGGACTCAAACCGTACCAGACCGGCCC
>NW_027326910.1:0-26617 GCF_047675955.1 Chlorocebus sabaeus | reverse complement strand
CACCTGGTCTGGGCCAGTCGAGTCTGGTTTCATCTGGTAAAAACTGCTTTGAGCCGGTCAAAACCGGTTTGAGCCGGTCTGGTCTGATTTGAGCCAGTCTGGTCTTGTTTGAGCCGGTCAAAACCGGCTCAGGTCGGTCAAAAACGGTTTGAGCCTGTCTGGTCTGATTTGAACCGGTCTAAACCGGTTTGTGGCCCAGTTTTAGGTGGTCTGGGCTGGTCTGGTCCGGTATGATCCGATTTTAGCCGGTCTGGGCCTATCTGATTCGGTTTGATTTGGTCTCATCTGGTCAAAACCGGTTTTAGCTGGTCAAAACGGGTTTCAGCCGGTCTGGTGTGGTTTGAGCAGGTCAAAACCGGTTTGAGCCGGTCTGGTCTGGTTTGAGCCGGTCTGCTCTGGTATGAGCCGGTCAAAACCGGTTCGAGCCAATCAAAACCTGTTTGAGCCGGTTTGGTCTGGTTGAAGCCAGTCAAAACCGATTCGAGACTGTCTGAGCTGGTCTGGTCCGGTTTGATCTGGTCTAATCAGGTCAAAACCGGTTTGGGCCGGTGAAAACCTGTTTTAGCCGGTCTGGAGAGGGTTGAGCTGGTCAAAACCGGTTTGAGCTGGTCAAAACCGGATTGAGCCGGTCTAAACCAGTTTGAACCTGTCTGGTCTGGTTTGAGCCAGTCAAAGCCGATTTCAGCCGGTCTGGCCCGGTTTTAGGCGGTCTGTGCCACTCTCATCTGGTTTGATCCGGTTTCAGCCGGTCTGGGCCTGTCTGGGCCAGTTCGATCCGGTGTGGGCCAGTCTGGTCCGGTTTGATCCGTTGTCATCCGGTCAAAACCGGTTTGAAACGCTCTGGTCCGGATTGAGCCGGTCTGGTCTGGTTTGAGCCGGTCTAAACCGGCTCAGGTCGGTCAAAACCGGTTTGAGCCGGTCTGGTCTGGTTTGAGCCAGTCAAAACCGGTTTGTGTCCCGGTTTCAGCCGGTCTGGGCCGGTCTGCTCCGGTTTGATCTGGTTTCAGCTGGTCTGGGTCGGTCGAGTCCGGTTTGATCCAGTCAAAACCGCTTTGAGCTGGTCAAAACCGGTTTGAAACGGTATGATCTGGTTTGAGCCGGTCTGCTCTGGTTTGAGCCGGTCAAAACCGGCTCAGTTCGATCAAAATCGCTTTGAGCCGGTCTGGCCTGGTTTGAAACGGTCAAAACCGGTTTGTGGCCCAGTTTTAGGCAGTCTGGGCCGGTCGGGTATGGTTTGATCCAATTTTAGCCGGTCTCGGCCCGTCTGATTCGGTTTGATCCGGCCTCATCCGTTCAAACCCGGTTTGATCCGGTCAAACCCGTTCGAGCCGGTCTGATCTGGTTTGAACTGGTCAAAACCGGTTTGTGTCCCAGTTTTAGGCAGTCTAGGCCAGTCGGGTATGGTTTGATCCGATTTTAGCCTCTCTGGGCTCGTCTGATTCGGTTTGATCCGGTCTCATCTGGTCAAACCCGGTATTAGCCGGTCAGAACCGGTTTTAGCCGGTCTGGTGTGGTTTGAGCCGGTCAAAACCGGTTCGAGCCGTTCAAAACCGGTTTGTGACGATCAAAACCGGATTGAACCGGTCTGGACTGGTTTGAGCCTGTCTAATCAGGTCAAAACCGGTTTAAGCAGGTAAAAACGGGTTTTACCTGGTCTGGAGTGGTTTGAGCAGGTCAAAACTGGTTTCAGGCGGTCAAAACCAAATTGAGGCAGTCAAAACCGGTTTGAACCGGTCTGGTCTGGTTTGAGCCGTTCTAAACCATCTCAGGCCGGTCACAACCGGTTTGAGCGGGTCTGGTCTGGTTTCAACCGGTCAAAACCGCTTTGTGGCCTGCTTTCAGGCGGTCTGGGCTTGTCTGGTCCTGTTTGATCCGGTTTCAGCTTGTCTGTGCCGTTTGAGTCTAGTTTAATCCGGTCAAAACATCTTTGAGCCGGTCAGGCCCGGTTTTAGCCGGTCTGTGTCGCTCTCGTCTGGTTTGATCCGGTTTCAGCCGTTATGGGCCTCTCTGGGCCAGTTTGATCCGGTGTCAGCCAGTCTGGTCTGGTTTGATCCGTTGTCATCCGGTCAAAACCGGTTTGAACCGCTCTGGTCCGGATTTAGCCGGTCTGGTCTGGTTTGAGCCAGTCTAAACCGGCTCAGGCTGGTCAAAACCGGTTTGAGCATGCCTGGTCTGGTTTGAGCCGGTCAAAACCGGTTTGTGCCCCGGTTTCAGCCGGTCTGGGCCGGTCTGCTCCGGTTTGATCTGGTTTCAGCTGGTCTGGGCCGGTCGAGTCTGGTTAGATCCGTTCAAAACCGCTTTGAGCCGGTCAAAACCAGTTGGAGCCTGTCTGGTCTGGTTTGAGCCGGTCTGCTCTGGTTTGAGCCGGTCAAAACCGGTTCGAGCCAGTCAAAACAGGTTTGAGCCGGTCTGGTCTGGTTTGAACCGGTCAAAACCGGTTTGTGGCCCAGTTTTAGGTGGTCTGGGCAGGTCTGGTATGGTTTGATCCGATTTTTGCCGGTCTGGGCCTGTGTGGTCCGGTTTGATCCGGTGTGAGCCGGTCTGGTCCGGTTTGATCCGGTGTCATCTGGTAAAAACCGGTTTGAGCTGCTCTGGTCCGGTTTGAGGCGCTGTGGTCTGGTTTGAGCCGTTGTAAAATGGCTCAGGCTGGTCAAAACCGTTTTGGGCCGTTCTGGTCTGGTTTCAGCCGGTCAAAACCGCTTTGTGGCCCGCTTTCAGCTGGTCTGGGCTGGTCTGTTCCTGTTTGATCCGCTTTCAGCTCATCCAGGCCGGTAGAGTCTGGTTTGATCCAGTCAAAACCGCTTTGACCCGGTCAAAACTGGTTTGAGACGGTCTGGTCTGGTTTGAACTGGTCAAAACCGGTTTGTGGCCCAATTTTAGGCAGTCTGGGCCGTTCGGGTACGGTTTGATCCGATTTTAGCCAGTCTGGGACGTTTTGATTCGGTTTGATCTGGTCTCATCTCGTCAAACCCGGTTTTAGCCGGTCAAAACCGGTTTCAGCCGGTCTGGTCTGGTTTGAGCCGGTCAAAACCGGTTTCAGCCGGTCAAAACCGGATTGAGGCAGTGAAAACTGGATTGAACCGGTCTGGTAGGGTTTGCGCCAGTCAAAACCAGCTCAGGGCAGTCAAAAGCCGGTTGAGCCGGTCTGGTCTGGTTTTCACCGGTCAAAACCGCTTTGTTGCCCAGTTTTTGGCGGTCTGGTCCAGTCTGGTCCGGTTTGATCCGATTTTAGCCGGTCTGGGCCGGTCAGATTCGGTATGATCTGGTCTCATCTGGTCAAAAACGGTTTCAGCCGGTCTGGTGTGGTTTGAGCAGGTCAAAACCGGTTTGAGCCGCTCTGGTCTGGTTTGAGCCGGTCTGGTCTAGTTTGAGCTGGTCAAAACAGGTTCGAGCCAGTGAAAACTGGATTGAGCCGGTTTGGTCTGGTTGAAGTCAGTCGAAACCAATTCAAGCCTGTCTGAGCCGGTCTGGTCCGGTTTGACCCGGTCTAATCAGGTCAAAACCGGTTTGGGCCGTTGAAAACCGGTTTTAACCGGTCTGGAGTGGTTTGAGCTGGTCAAAACCGGTTTCAGCTGATCAAAACCGAATTGAGTCTGTCAAAACCGGTTTGACCCGGTCTGGTCTGGTTTGAGCCGTTCAAAACCGGCTCAGGTCAGTCAAAATCGGTTTGAGCCTATCTGGTCTGGTTTCAGCCGGTCAAAACCACTTTGTGGCATGCTTTCAACCGGTCTGGGCCGGTCTGATACTGTTTGACCCGTTTTCAGCTCATCTGGGCCAGTATAGTCTGGTTTGATCCGGTCAAAAATGCTTTGAGCCGGTCAAAACCAGTTTGAGCCGGTCAAAACCGGTTTCAGCCACTCAAAACCGGATTGAGGCAGTCAAAACCGGTTTGAACCGGTCTGGTCTGGTTGGAGCCGGTCAAAACCGTCTCAGGACGGTCAAAACCGGTTTGAGCCCGTCTGGTCTGGTTTGCACCGATCAAAACCGGTTTGTAGCCCACTTTTAGGCGGTCTGGGCCGGTCTGGTCCGGTTTGATGTGATTTTAGCCGGTCTGGGCCGGTCTGATTCGGTTTGATCTGGTCTCGTCCGGTCAAAACCGGTTTTAGCCAGTCAAAAACGGTTTCAGCCAGTCTGGTGTGGTTTGAGCAGGTCAAAACCGGTTTGAGCCGGTCTGGTCTGGTTTGAGCCGGTCAAAGACTATTTGAGCCAGTCTGGCCCGATTTTAGCCGGTCTGTGCCACTCTCGCCTGGTTTGATCCAGTTTCAGCTGGTCTGGGCCAGTCTGGGCCAGTTCGATCCGGTGTGAGCCAGTCTGCTCCGGTTTGATCCATTGTCATCCAGTCAAAACCGGTTTGAACCGCTCTGGTCCGGATTGAGCCGGTCTGGTCTGGTTTGAGCCAGTCTAAACCGGCTCAGGTCGGTCAAAACCGGTTGGAGCCGGTCTGGTCTGGTTTGAGCCCTTCTAAACAATCTCAGGCCAGTCAAAACCGGTTTGAGTCGGTCTGGTCTGGTTTCAGCCGGTCAAAACCGCATTGTGGCCCTCTTTCAGCCGGTCTGGGCCAGTCTGGTCCTGTTTGATCCGGTTTCAGCTTGTCTGTGCCGGTCGAGTCTGGCTTGATCCGGTCAAAACCGCTTTGAGCCGGTCAAAACACGTTTGAGCCGGTCTGGTCTGGTTTGAGCTGGTGAAAACCGGCTCAGGTCCGTCAAAATCGGTTTGAGCCCGTCTGGCCTGGCTTGAACCAGTCAAAACCGGTTTGTGGCCCAGCTTTAGGCAGTCTGGCGTGGTCGGGTACAGTTTGATCAGATTGTAGCCGGTCTGGGCAAGTCTGATTCGGTTTGATCCGGTCTCATCCGGTGAAACCCGGTATTAGCCGGTCAAAACCAGTTCGAGCCGTTCAAAACCGGTTTGTGATGATCAAAACCGGATTGAACAGGTCTGGTCTGGTTTGAGCTGGTCTAATCAGGTCAAAATCGGTTTAAGCCAGTCAAAACCGGTTTTACCCGGACTGGAGTGGTTTGAGCCGGTCAAAACCGGTTTCAGCTGGTCAAAACCGAATTGAGGCTGTCAAAAACGGATTGAGCCGGTCTGGTCTGGTTTGAGCCGGTCAAAACCGGCTCAGGTCTGTCCAAAACGGTTTGAGCCGATCTGGTCTGGTTTCAGCCGGTCAAAACCGCTTTGTGGCCCGCTTTCAGCCGGTCTGGGCCCGTCTGGTCCTGTTTGACCCGCTTTCAGCTCATCTGGGCCGGTAGAGTCAGGTTTCATCCAGTCAAAACTGCTTTGAGCCAGTCAAAACCGGTTTGAGCCGGTCTGCTCTGGTTTGAACTGGTCAAAACCGGTTTGTGTCCCAGTTGTATGCAGTCTGGGCCAGTCGGGTACGGTTTGATGCGATTTTAGCCTGTCTGGGCCGGTCTTATTCGGTTTGATCCGGTCTCATCTGGTCAAACCCGGTATTAGCCGGTCAAAACCGGTTTCAGCCGGTCTGGTGTGGTTTGAGCTGGTCAAAACCGGTTCGAGCTGTTCAAAACCGGTTTGTGCTGATCAAAACCGGATTGAAACGGTCTGGACTGGTTTGAGCTGTTCTATTCGGGTCAAAACCGCTTTAAGCCGGTAAAAACCGGTTTTACCCGGTCTGGAGTGGTATGAGCCGGTCAAAACTGGTTTCAGCTGGTCAAAACCGAATTGAGGCTGTCAAAACCGGTTTGAACCGGTCTGGTCTGGTTTGAGCCGGTCAAAACCGGTTTGAGCCGGTCTGGTCGTGTTTGATCCGGTTTGAGCCGGTCTGGTCTGGTTTGAACCGGTCAAAACCGGTTTGTGGCCCAGTTTTAGGCATTCTGGGCCGGTCTGGTCCGGTTTGATCCGATTTTAGCTGGTCTGGGCCCGTCTGATTCGGTTTGATCCGGCCTCATCCGGTCAAAACCGGTTTTAGCCGGTCAAAACAGGTTTCAGCCTGTGTGGTGTGGTTTGAGCAGTTCGAAACCGGTTTGACCCGGTCAAAACAGGTTTGAGCCGGTCTGGTCTGGTTTGAGCCGGTCTGGTCTGGTTTTAGCCAGTCAAAACCGGTTTTGAGCCCGTTTGGTCTGGTTGAAGCCGGTCAAAACCGATTTGAGCCTGACTGAGCCGGTCTGGTCCGGTTTGATCCGGTCTAATCAGATCAAAACCGGTTTGAGCCAGTGAAAACCGGTTTTAGCCGGTCTGGAGTGGTTTGAGCCGGTCAAAACCGGATTGAGCCAGTCAAAACCTGTTTGAACCGGTCTGGTCTTGATTGAGCCGTTCAAAAGCGGCTCAGATCGATCAAAATCGGTTTGACCCGGTCTGGCCTGGTTTGAACCAGTCAAAACCGGTTTGTGGCCCAGTTTTAGGCAGTCTGGGCCGGTCGGTTATGGTTTGATCCGATTTTAGCCGGTCTGGGCTGGTCTGATTCGGTTTGATCCGGTCTCATCCGGTGAAACCCGGTTCGAGCGGTCAACACCGGTTTCAGCCAGTCTGGTGTGGTTTGAGCCTTTCAAAACCGGTTCGAGCCGTTCAAAACCGGTTTGTGACGATCAAAACCGGATTGAACAGGTCTGGTCTGGTTTGAGCTGGTCTAATCAGGTCAAAATCGGTTTAAGCCGTTCAAAACCGGTTTTACCCGGACTGGAGTGGTTTTGAGCCGGTGAAAACCGGTTTCAGCTGGTCAAAACCGCTTTGAGCCGGTCAAAACCGGTTTGAGCCAGTCTGGTCTTGTTTGAACTGGTCAAAACCGGTTTGTGTCCCAGTTGTATGCAGACTGGGCCGGTCGGGTACGGTTTGATGCGATTTTAGCCTGTCTGGGCCGGTCGGATTCAGTTTGATCCGGTCTCATCTGGTCAATCCCGGTATTAGCCGGTCAAAACCGGTTTCAGCCGGTCTGGTGTGGTTTGAGCTGGTCAAAACCGGTTCGAGCCATTCAAAACCGGTTTGTGCTGAT
The DNA here is from genome assembly GCF_047675955.1 of Chlorocebus sabaeus. Classification (NCBI taxonomy): domain Eukaryota; kingdom Metazoa; phylum Chordata; class Mammalia; order Primates; family Cercopithecidae; genus Chlorocebus; species Chlorocebus sabaeus. Next base: position 19,671 of record NW_027326910.1, on the reverse strand, counting down.
CAAAACCGGATTGAACCGTTCTGGACTGGTTTGAGCTGTTCTAATCAGGTCAAAACCGCTTTAAGCCGGTAAAAACCGATTTTACCCTGTCTGGAGTGGTATGAGCCGGTCAAAACTGGTTTCAGCCGGTCAAAACCGAATTGAGGCAGTCAAAACCGGTTTGAACCGGTCTGGTCTGGTTTGAGCCGTTCTAAACCATCTCAGGCCAGTCAAAACCGGTTTGAGCCGGTCTGGTCTGGTTTCAGCCGGTCAAAACCGCTTTGTGGCCCGCTTTCAGCCGGTCTGGGCCAGTCTGGTCCTGTTTGATCCGGTTTTAGCTTGTCTGTGCCGGTCGAGTCTTGTTTGATCCGGTCAAAACCGCTTTGAGCTGGTCAAAACCGGTTTGAGCCGCTCTGGTCTGGTTTGAGCTGGTGAAAACCGGCTCAGGTCGGTCAAAATCGGTTTGAGCCCGTCTGGCCTGCTTGAACCAGTTAAAACCGGTTTGTGGCCCAGCTTTAGGCAGTCTGGGGCGGTCGGGTACAGTTTGATCGGATTGTAGCTGGTCTGGGCCAGTCTGATTCGGTTTGATCCGGTCTCATCCGGTGAAACCCGGTTTTAGCCGGTCAAAAACAGTTTCAGCCGGTCTGGTGTGGTTTGAGCCGGTCAAAACCGGTTCGAGCCGTTCAAAACCGTTTTGAGCCAGTCAAAACCGGTTTGAACAGGTCTGGTCTGGTTTGAGCCGGTCTGGTCTGGTTTGAGCTGGTCAAAACCGGTTCGAGCCGGTGAAAACTGGATTGGGCCGGTTTGGTCTGGTTGAAGTCAGGCTAAACCAATTCGAGCCTGTCTGAGCCGGTCTGGTCGGGTTTGACCCGGTCTAATCACATCAATACCAGTTTGGGCCGTTGAAAACCGGTTTTAGCCGGCCTGCAGTGGTTTGAGCTGGTCAAAAGCGGTTTGAGTCAGTCAAAACCGGATAGAGCCAGTCTAAACCAGTTTGAACCTCTCTGGTCTGGTTTGAGCCTGTCAAAGCCGATTTGAGCCGGTCTGGCCCAGTTTTAGCTGGTCTGTGCCACTCTCGTCTGGTTTGATCCGGTTTCAGCTGGTCTGGGCCTGTCTGGGCCAGTTCGATCCGGTGTGAGCCAGTCCGGTCCGGTTTGATCCCTTGTCATCCGGTCAAAACCGGTTTGAACCGCTCTGGTCCGGATTGAGCCGGTCTGGTCTGGTTTGAGTCCGTCTAAACCGGCTCAGGTCGGTCAAAACCGGTTTGAGCCGGTCTGGTCTGGTTTGAGCCAGTCAAAACCGGTTTGTGTCCCGGTTTCAGCCGGTCTGGGCCGGTGTGCTCTGGTTTGATCTCGTTTCAGCTGGTCTGGGTCGGTCGAGTCCGGTTTGATCCGGTCAAAAACGCTTTCAGCCTGTCAAAACCTGTTGAAGCGGTATGATCTGGTTTCAGCCGGTCTGCTCTGGTTTGAGCCGGTCAAAACTGGTTCGAGCTGGTCAAAAGCGCTTTGAGCCGGTCTGGTCTGGTTTGAACCGGTCAAAACCGGTTTGTGGCACAGTTTTAGGCATTCTGGGCCGGTCTGGTCCTGTTTGATCCAATTTTAGCCAGTCTGGGCCCGTCTGATTCGGTTTGATCCGGCCTCAACCGGTCAAAACCGGTTTTAGCCGCTCAAAACCGGTTTCAGCCTGTCTGGTGTGGTTTGAGCAGTTCAAAACCGGTTTGACCCGGTCAAAACAGGTTTGAGCCGGTCTGGTCTGGTTGGAGCCGGTCTGGTCTGGTTTGAGCCGGTCAAAACCGGTTTGAGCTGGTTTGGTCTGGTTGAAGCCGGTCAAAACCGATTCGAGCCTGACTGAGCAAGTCTGGTATGGTTTGATCCGGTCTAATCAGATCAAAACCGGTTTGAGCCAGTGAAAACCGGTTTTAGACGGTCTGGAATGGTTTGAGCCGGTCAAAACCAGATTGAGCCAGTCAAAACCTGTTTGAACCGGTCTGGTCTTGATTGAGCCATTCAAAACCGGCTCAGGTCGATCAAAATCGGTTTGAGCCGGTCTGGCCTGATTTGAACCGGTCAAAACCGGTTTGTGGCCCAGTTTTAGGCAGTCTGGGCCGGTCGGGTATGGTTTGATCCGATTTTAGCCGGTCTGGGCCGGTCTGATTCGGTTTGATCCGGTCTCATCCGGTCAAACCCCGTTTGAAGAACCGGTTTCAGCCGGTCTGGTGTGGTTTGAGCCGGTCAAAAGCGTTTCGAGCCGTTGAAAACCGGTTTGTGACGATCAAAACCGGATTGAACCGGTCTGGTCTGGTTTTAGCTGGTCTAATCAGGTCAAAACCGGTTTAAAGCCGGTAAGAACGGGTTTTACCCGGTCTGGAGTGGTTTGAGCTGGTCAAAACCGGTTTCAGGCGGTGAAAACCAAATTGAGGCAGTCAAAACCGGTTTGAACCAGTCTGGTCTGCTTTGAGCCTGTCAAAACCAGCACAGGTCCGTCCAAAACGGTTTGAGCCATTCTGGTCTGGTTTCAGCCGGTCAAAACCGCTTTGTGGCCCGCTTTCAGCTGGTCTGGGCCGGTCTGGTCCTGTTTGACGCGCTTTTAGCTCATCTGGGCCTGTAGAGTCTGGTTTGATCCTGTGAAAACCGCTTTGAGCCGGTGAAAACCGGTTTCAGCCGGTCTGGTCTGGTTTGAACTGGTCAAAACCGGTTTGTGACCCAGTTGTAGGCAGTCTGGGCCGGTCGGGTATGGTTTGATCCGATTTTAGCCGGTCTGGGCCGGTCTGATTCGGTTTGATCCGGTCTCATCCTGTCAAACCCGGTATTAGCCGGTAAAAAACCGGTTTCAGCCGGTCTGGTGTGGTTTGAGCCGGTCAAAACGTGTTTGAGCCGGTCTGGTCTGGTTCGAGCCTGTGAAAACCGGCTCAGGTTGGTCAAAACCGCTTTGAGCCGGTCAAAACCGGTTCGAGACGTTTAAAACCGGTTTGTGCCAGTTTAAAACCGCATTGAACCGGTCGGGTCTTGTTTGAGCTGGTCTAATCAGGTCAAAACCGGTTTAAAGCGGCTGAAAACAGGTTTTACCCGGTCTGTAGTGGTTTGAGCCGGTCAAAACCGGTTTCAGCCGGTCAAAACCGGATTGAGGGAGTCAAAACGGGTTTGTACCGGTCTGGTCTGGTTTGGGGCCGGTCAAAAACTGGCTCAGTTCGGTCAAAACCGGTTTGAGCCGGTCTGGTCTGGTTTGCACTGGTCAAAACCGGTTTGTGGCCCAGTTTTAGGCGGTCTGGGCCGGTCTGGTCCCGTTTGATCCGATTTTAGCCGGTCTGGGCCCGTCTGATTCGGTTTTAATCCCGCCTCATCCGATCAAAACCGGTTTTAGCCGGTCAAAACCTGTTTGACCCGGTCAAAACAGGTTTGAGCCTGTCTGGTCTGGTTTGAGCCAGTCAAAACTGGTTTGAGCCGGTTTGGTCTGGTTGAAGCCGGTCAAAACCGATTCGAGCCTGTCTGAGCAGGTCTGGTCCGGTTTGATCCGGTCTAATCCGATCAAAACCGGTTTGAGCCAGTGAAAACCGGTTTTAGCCGGTCTGGAGTGGTTTGAGCCGGTCAAAACCGGATTGAGCCAGTCAAAACTGGTTTGAACCGGTCTGGTCTTGATTGAGCCGGTCAAAAGAGGCTCAGGTCGATCAAAATCGGTTTGAGCCGGTCTGAACTGGTTTGAACCGGTCAAAACCGGTTTGTGTCCCAGTTTTAGGCAGTCTGGGCCGGTCAGGTACGGTTTGATCCTATTTTAGCCTGTCTGGGCCGGTCTGATTCGGTTTGATCCGGTCTCATCCGGTCAAACCCGGTTTGAGAAGGTCAACACCGGTTTCAGCCGGTCTGGTGTGGTTTGAGCCGGTCAAAACCAGTTCGAGCCGTTCAAAACCACTTTGTGACGATCAAAACCGGATTGAACCGGTCTGGTCTGGTTTGAGCTGGTCTAATCAGGTCAAAACCGGTTTAAGCCGGTAAAAACGGGTTTTACCCAGTCTGGAGTGGTTTGAGCTGGTGAAAACCGGTTTCAGGCAGTCAAAACCAAATTGAGGCAGTCAAAACCGGTTTGAACAGGTCTGGTCTGGTTTGAACCAGTCAAAACCAGCTCAGGTCTGTCAAAAACGTTTTGAGCCGATCTGGTCTGGTTTCAGCCGGTCAAAACCGCTTTGTGGCCCGCTTTCAGCCGGTCTGTACCGGTCTGGTCCTGTTTGACCCGCTTTCAGCTTATCTGGGCCGGTACAGTCTAGTTTGATCCGGTCAAAACCGCTTTGAGCCGGTGAAAACCGGTTTGAGCCGGTCTGCTCTGGTTTGAACTGGTTAAAACCGGTTTGTGTCCCAGTTTTAGGCGGTCTGGGCCGGTCTGCTCCATTTTGATCCGGTTTCAGCTGGTCTGGGACGGTCGAGTCCAGTTAGATCCGGTCAAAACCGCTTTGAGACGGTCAAAACCGGTTTGAGCCGGTCTGGTCTGGTTTGAGCCGGTCTGCTCTGGTTTGAGCCGGTCAAAACCGGCTCAGGTAGCTCAAAATCGGTTTGAGCCTATCTGGTCTGGTTTCAGGTGGTCAAAACCACTTTGTGGCCCGCTTTCAGCCGGTCTGGGCCGGTCTGGTCCTGTTTGTACCACTTTCACCTCATCTGGGCCGGTAGAGTCTGGTTTGATCCGGTCAAAACCGCTTTGAGCCGGTCAAAACCGGTTTGAGCCGGTCTGGCCTGGCTTGAACTGGTCAAAACCGGTTTGTGGCCCAGTTTTAGGCAGTCTGGGGCGGTCGGGTATGGTTTGATCTTATTGTAGCCAGTCTGGGCCAGTCTGATTCGGTTTGATCCGGTCTCATCCGGTCAAACCCGGTTTGAGCCGGTCAAAACCGGTTTCAGCCGCTCTGGTGTGGTTTGAGCCGGTGAAAACCGGCTCAGGTTGGTCAAAACCGCTTTTAGCCGGTCAAAACTGGTTCGAGCCGTTCAAAACCGGTTTGTGCCAGTTAAAAACCGCATTGAACCGGTCTGGTCCGGTTTGAACTGGTCTAATCAGGTCAAAACCGGTTTAAGCGGCTGAAAACAGGTTTTACCCGGTCTGTAGTGGTTTGAGCCGGTCAAAACCGGTTTCAGCCGGTCAAAACCGGATTGAGGGAGTCAAAACGGGTTTGTACTGGTCTGGTCTGTTTTGGGCCGGTCAAAACTGGCTCAGTTCGGTCAAAACCGGTTTGAGCCGGTCTGGTCTGGTTTGCAACGGTCAAAACCGGTTTGTGGCCCAGTTTTAGGCGGTCTGGGCTGGTCTGGTCCATTTTGATGCGATTTTAGCTGGTCTAGGCCGGTCTGATTCGGTTTGATCTGGTCTCATCCGGTCAAAACCGGTTTGAGCCGGTCCAAACCTTTTTGAGCCAGTCTGGTCTGGTTTGAGCCGGTCTGGTCTGGTTTCAGATGGTCAAAACCGGTTTGAGCCGGTCTGGTCTGGTTTGAGACGGTCTGGTCTGGTTTGAGCTGGTCAAAACCGGTTGGAGCCGGTCAAAACTGGATTGAGCCGGTTTGGTCTGGTTGAAGTCAGTCGAAACCAATACGAGCCTGTCTGAGCCGGTGTGGTCCGGTTTGACCCGGTCTAATCACGTCAAAACCGGTTTCGGCCATTGAAAACCGGTTTTAGCCGGTCTGGAGTGGTTTGAGCTGGTCAAAACCGGTTTGAGCCGGTCAAAACCGGATTGAGCCAGTCAAAACCGGTTTGAACATGTCTGGTCTGGTTTGAGCCGCTCAAAACCGGTTTGAGCCGGTCTGGTCTGGTTTTAGCTGGTCTGTGCCGCTCTCCTCTGGTTTGATCCGGTTTCAGCCGGTCTGGGCCTGTCTGGGCCAGTTTGATCCGGTGTGAGCCAGTCTGGTCCGGTTTTGAACTGTTGTCATCTGGTCAAAACCGGTTTGAGCCGCTCTGGTCCGGATTGAGCCGGTCTGGTCTGGTTTGAGCCGGTCAAAACCGGTTCGAGCCGGTGAAAACCGGTTTGAGCCGGTTTGGTCTGGTTGAAGCAAGTCAAAACCGATTCGAGCCTGTCTGAGCAAGTCTGGTCGGCTTTGATCCGGTCTATTCAGGTCAAAACCGGTTTGAGCTGGTGTAAACCCGTTTTTATTCAGTCTGCAGTGGTTTGAGCTGATCAAAACTGGTTTCAGCCGGTCTGGTGTGGTTTTAGCCGGTCAAAACCGATTCGAGCCGTTCAAAACCAGTTTGTGCCAGTCAAAACCGCATTGAATCGGTCTGGTCTGTTTGAGCCGGTCTAATCAGGTCAAAACGGATTTAAGACGCCAAAAACCGGTTTTAAATGATCTAGAGTGGTTTGAGCCGGTCATAACCGGTTTCAGCCGGTGAAAACCCGATTGAGGCAGTCAAAACCGGTTTGAACCGGTCTGGTCTGGTTTGCGCTGATCAAAACCGGCTCAGGTCGGTCAAAACCGGTTTGAGCCGGTCTGGTCTGGTTTGCACCGGTCAAAACAGGTTTGTGGCCCAGTTTTTGGCGGTCTGGTCCAGTCTGGTCCGGTTTGATCCTATTTTAGCCGGTCTGGGCCGGTGTGATTCGATTTGATCTGGTCTCATCCGGTCAAAACCGGTTATAGGCAGTCAAAACCGGTTTCAGCCGGTCTGGTGTGGTTGGAGAAGGTCAAAACCGGTTTGAGCCGGTCAAAACCGGTTTGAGCCGGTCTTGTCTGGTTTGAGCCGGTCTGGTCTGGTTTGAGCCGGTAAAAAACTGGTTCGAGCCGGTCAAAACCGGTTTGAGCCGGTTTGGTCTGGTTGAAGCCAGTCAAATCCAATTCGAGCCTGTCTGAGCCGGTCTGGTTCGGTTTGATCCAGTCTAATCAGTTCAAAACCGGTTTGAGCCAGAGAAAACCAATTTTAGCCAGTCTGGAGTGGTTTGAGCCGGTCAAAACCGGATAGAGCCAGTCAAAACCGGTTTGAACTGGTCTGGTCTGGTTTGAGCCTGTCTGGCCCAGTTTTAGCCAGTCTTAACCGGACTTGTCCGGTTTGATTCTGTCTCAGCCGGTCTGGGCCTGTCTGGTCCGGTTTGATCTGGTGTGAGCCGGTCTGGTCCTGATTGATCCGGTTTCAGCTTGTCTGTTCCGGTCGAGTCTGGTTTGATCCGGTCAAAACCGCTTTGAGCCGGTCAAAACCGGTATGAGCCGGTCTGGTCTGGTTTGAGCTGGTGAAAACCGTCTCAGGTCGGTCAAAATCGGTTTGAGCCCGTCTGGCCTGGCTTGAACCGGTCAAAACCGGTTTGTGGCCCAGTTTTAGGCAGTCTGGGGCGGTCGGGTATGGTTTGATTGGATTGTAGCCGGTCTGGGCCAGTCTGATTCGGTTTGATCTGGTCTCATCCGGTCAAACCCGGTTTTAGCCAGTCAAAACCGATTTCAGCCTGTCTGGTGTTGTTTGAGCAGGTCAAAACCGGTTTGAGCCGGTCTGGTCTGGTTTGAGCCGGTGTGGTCTGGTTTGAGCTGGTGAAAACCGGTTCGAGCCGGTCAAAACTGGATTGAGCTGGTTTGGTCTGGTTGATGTCACTCGAAACCAATTCGAGCCTGTCTGAGCCGGTCTGGTCCGGATTGACCCGGTCTAGTCAGATCAAAACCAGTTTGGACCGATGAAAACCGGCTTTAGTCAGTCTGTAGTGGTTTGAGCCGGTCAAAACCGGATTGAGCCAGTCAAAACCGACTGGAACCTGTAGGTCTGGTTTGAGGAGGTCAAAACCCGTTTGAGCCGGTCTGGCCCGGTTTTAGACGGTCTGCTCCGCTCTGATCTGGTTTGATCTGGTTTCAGCCGGTCTAGGCCTGTCTGGTCCGGTTTGATCCGGTGTGAGCCAGTCTGGTCCGGTTTGATCCGTTGTCATCGGGTCAAAACCGGTTTGAGCTTCTCTGGTCCAGATTGAGCTAGTCTGGTCTGGTTTGAGCCCGTCTAAACCGGCTCAGGCTGGTCAAAACCGGTTTGAGCCGGTCTGGTCTGATTTGAGGCGGTCAACACCTGTTTGTGGCCCGGTTTCAGCCGGTCTGGGCCGGTCTGCCCCGGTTTGATCCGTTTTCACCTGGTCTGGGCCGGTCGAGTACGGTTTCATCCGGTCAAAACCGCTTTGAGCCGGTCAAAACCGGTTTGAGCCGGTCTGGTCTGGTTTGAGCCGGTCTGCTCTGGTTTGAGCCGGTCAAAACCGGTTCGAGCCGTTCAAAACCGCTTTGAGCCGGTCTGGTCTGGTTTGATCCAGTCAAAAACGGTTTGTGGCCCAGTTTTAGGCGGTCTTGGCCGGTCTGTTCCAGTGTGATAAGATTTTAGCCGGTCTAGGCCAGTCTGTTTCGGTTTGATCCGGTCTCATCCAGTCAAAACAGGTTTTAGCCGGTCAAAACCGGTTTCAGCTGCTCTGGTGTGGTTTGAGCAGGTCAAAACCGGTTTGACCCGGTCAAAACAGGTTTGAGCTGGTCTGTTCTGGTTTGAGCTGCTCTGGTCTGGTTTGAGCCGGTCAAAACCGGTTCGATCCGGTCAAAACCGGTTTGAGCCGGTTTGGTCTGATTGAAGCCAGTCAAAACTGACTCGAGCCTCTCTCAGCCGGTCTGGTCCGGTTTGATTCGGTCTAATCAGGTGAAAACCGGTTTGAGGCAGTGAAAACGGGTTTTAGCCGGTCTTGAGTGGTTTGAGCTGGTCAAAACCGATTTGAGCCGGTCAAAACCGGATTGAGCCAGTCAAAACCGGTTTGAAATGGTCTGGTCTGGTTTGAGCCAATCAAAACCGTTTTGAGCCAGTCTGGCCTGGTTTTAGCTGGTCTGATCCAGTCTGGTCCGGTTTGATCTGGTTTCAGCCGGTCTGCATCTGTCTGGTCCGGTTTGATCCGGTGTGAGCCAGTTTGTTCTGGTTTGATCCGGTTATATCAGGTCAAAACCGGTTTGAGCCGGTCTGGTCCGGTTTGAGCCAGTCTGGTCTGATTTAAGCTGGTGAAAACCGGCACAGGCCTGTCAAAACCTGTTTGAGCCGGACTGGTTTGGTTTGAGCCGGTCAAAAACGGTTTGTGGCCTGGTTTCAGCCGGTCTAGTTCAGTCTGCTCCGGTTTGATCCGGTTTCAGCTCGTCTGGGCCGGTCGAGTCCGGTTTGATCCGGTCTAAACCGCTTTGAGCTGGTCAAAATCGGTTTGAGCTGGTTTGGTCTGGTTTGAGTCAGTCTGCTCTGGTTTGAGCCGGTCAAAACCGCTTTGAGCCGGTCAAAACCGGTTTGAGCCCCTCTGGTCTGGTTTGAACTGGTCAAAACCGGTGTGTGGCCCAGTTTTAGGTGGTCTGGGCCGGTCTGGTCTGGTTTGAGCCAGTGAAAACCGGCTCAGGTCGGTCAAAATCGGTTTGAGCCGGTCTGGCCTGGTTTGAACGGGTCAAAACCGGTTTATGGCCCAGTTTTAGGCTTCTGGGCCAGTCAGGTACAGTTTGACCTGTTTTTTCCTGTCTGGGCAGGTCTGATTCGGTTTGATCTGGTGTCATCCGGTCAAAACCGGTTTTAGCCAGTCAAACCCGGTTTCAGCCTGTCTGGTGTGGTTTGAGCAGTTCAAAACCGGTTTGACCCGGTCAAAACAGGTTTGAGCCGGTCTGGTCTGGTTTGAGCCGGTCTGGTCTGGTTTGAGCCAGTCAAAACCGATGCGGGGCGGTCAAAACCGGTTCGAGCCGGTTTGGTCTGATTGAAGCCAGTCAAAACCGATTTGAGCCTATCTGAGCCGGTCTGGTCCGGTTTGATCCGTTCTAATCAGCTCAAAACCGGTTTGAGCCAGTGAAAACCGGTTTTAGCCGGTCTGGTGTGGTTTGAGCTGGTCAAAACCGGATAGAGCCAGTCAAAACAGGTTTGAAGCGGTCTGGTCTGGTTTGAGCCGGTCAAAACCGGTTTGAGCCGGTCTGGTCTGGTTTGAGCCGGTCTGGTCTGGTTTGAGCCAGTCAAAACCGATGCGGGGCGGTCAAAACCGGTTCGAGCCGGTTTGGTCTGGTTGAAGCCAGTCAAAACCGATTCGAGCCTATCTGAGCCGGTCTGGTCCGGTTTGATCCGTTCTAATCAGCTCAAAACCGGTTTGAGCCAGTGAAAACCGGTTTTAGCCGGTCTGGTGTGGTTTGAGCTGGTCAAAACCGGATAGAGCCAGTCAAAACAGGTTTGAAGCGGTCTGGTCTGGTTTGAGCCGGTCAAAACCGGTTTGAGCCGGTCTGGCCCGGTTTTAGCCAGTCTGGGCCGGTCAGGTCCGTTTTGATCCGGTTTCAGCCGGTCCGGGCCTGTCTGGTACGGTTTGATCCGGTGTGAGACGGTCTGGTCCGGTTTGATCCGTTGTCATCTGGTAAAATCCGGTTTGTGCCGCTCTGGTCCGGTTTGAGCCGTTCTAAACCGGCTCAGGCCGGTCAAAACCGGGTTGAGCCGGTCTGGTCTGGTTGCAGCCGGTCAAAACCGCTTTGTGGCCCGCTTTCAGCCTGTCTGGGCCGGTCTGGTCCTGTTTGATCCGGTTTCAGCTCGTCTGTGCCGGTCGAGAGTGGTTTGATCCGGTCAAAACCGCTTTGAGCCGGTCAAAACCGGTTTGAGCTGGTCTGGTCTGGTTTGAGCCGGTGAAAACTGGCTCAGGTTGGTCAAAATCGGTTTGAGCCGGTCTGGCCTGGTTTGAACCGGTCAAAACCGGTTTGTGGCCCAGTTTTAGGCAGTCTGGGCCAGTCGGGTACGGTTTCATCGCATTTTAGCCGGTCTGGGACGGTCTGATTCGGTTTGATCCGGTCTCATCCGGTCAAACCCGGTTTTAGCTGGTCAAAACCGGTTTCAGCCGGTCTGGTGTGGTTTGAGCCAGTGAAAACCGGTTTGAGCCGATCAAAACCGGTTCCAGCCATTCAAAACCAGTTTGTGCCTATCAAAACCGGATTGAACCGATCTGGTCTGGTTTGAGCTGGTCTAATCAGATCAAAACCGGTTTAAGCTGGTAAAAACCGGTTTTACCCAGTCTGGAGTGGTTTGAGCTGGTCAAAACCGGTTTCAGCTGGTCAAAACCGAATTGAGGCAGTCAAAAGCAGTTTCAACCGTTCTGGTCTGGTTTGAGCCGGTCAAAACCGGCTCAGGTCGTTCAAAATCGGTTTGAGCCGATCTGGTCTGTTTTCAGTCGGTCAAAACCGCTTTGTGGCCCGCTTTCAGCCGGTCTGGGCCGGTCTGGTCCTGTTTGATCCGCTTTCATGTGATCTGGGCCGGTAGAGTCTGGTTTGATCCAGTCAAAACCGCTTTGAGCCGGTCAAAACCGCTTTGAACCGGTCAAAACCGGTTTGAGCCGTTCTGGTCTGGTTTGAACTGGTCAAAACCGGTTTGTGGCCCAGTTTTAGGCAGTCTGGACCGGTCGGGTAAGGTTTGATCCGATTATAGCCTGTGTGGGCCAGTCTGATTCGGTTTGATCCGGTCTCATCTGGTCAAACCCGGTTTTAGTCAGTCAAAACCGTTTTCAGCCCGTCTGGTGTGGTTTGAGCCGGTCAAAACTGGTTTGAGCCGGTCTGGTCTGGTTTGAGGCGGTCTGGTCTGGTTTGAGCCGGTATGGTCTGGTTCGAGCCGGTCAGTACCGGATTGAACCAGTCTGGTGTGGTTTTAGCTGTTCAAAACCGGTTTGAGCCAGTCTGGTGTGGCTTGAGCCGGTGAAAACCTGATTGAGCCGGATTAGCCCGGTTTTAGCCTGTCTCTGTTGGTCTGGTTCGGTTTGAGCCGCTTTGAGCCGCTTTGTGCCGGTCTGGTCCGGTATGATCCGGTTTGAGAAGGTCTGGTCCTGTTTGATCCGGTGTCATCCGGTCAAAACTGCTTTGAGCCAGTCTGTTCTGGTTTGAGCCATTCAAAACAGGTTTGTGGCCCGGTTTTAGCCGGTCTGTGCGGGTCTGGTCCTGTTTGATCCGGTTTCACCTGGTCTGGGTCCGTCGAGTCCGGTTCGATCCGGTAAAAACCCTTTGAGCCGATCAAAACCGGTTTGAGCCGATCTGGTCAGGTTTGAGCCGGTCTGGTATGGTTTGAGCCAGTCACAACCGGCTCAGGTCAGTCAAAATCGGTTTGAACCGGTCTGGTCTGATTTGAACCTGTGAAAACCAATTTGTGGCCCAGTTTTAGGCGGTCTGGGCCGGTCTGGTCCGTTATGATCCGATTTTAGCCGGTCTGGGCCGATCTGATTCGGTTTGATCCGGTCTCATCCGGTCAAAACCGGTTTCTGCCGGTCTGGTGTGGTTTGACCCGGTCAAACAGGTTTGAGCCGGTCTGGTATGGTATGAGCCGGTCTGGTCTGGTTTGAGCCAGTCAAAAGAGGTTGAAGCTGGTCTGGTCTGGTTTGAGCTGTTCAAAATAGGTTTGAGCGGGTTTGGCCCGGTTTTATATGGTCTGGGCTGGTCTGGTCCCGTTTGATCTGGTTTGAGCCGGTCTGGTCTGGTTTGCTCTGGCATCAGCTGTTCTGGGCCGGTCTGGTGCGGTTACATACAGTTTTATCCAGTCTGGTCCAGTTCTATCCTGTCTCATACGGTCAAAACCGGTTTGAGCCAGTCTCTTCTGGTTTCAGCCTGACAAAACCGGTTTGAGCCAGTGTAGTCTGGTTTGAGCCGGTCTGTTCTGGTTTGAGCCGGTCAAAACCTGATTGAGATGGTTTCGCCCGGTTTTAGACTGTCTGGGCCTGTCTGGTTCAGTTTGAGCCGGTTTCAGTCGGTTTGTGCCGGTCTGGTCCGGTATGATCCAGTTTGAGAAGGTCTGGTCCGGTTTGATCCGGTCTAATCTGATCAAAACTGGTTTGGGTCGGTCAGGTCTGGTTTGAGCCGGTCAAAACAGGTTCAAGCCAGTCTGGACTGGTTTGAGCCGGTCAAAATATGTTTGATCCAGTTTGGCCCGGTTTTATGCAGTCTGGGCTGGTCTGGTCCCATTTGATGCGGTTTGAGCCGGACTGGTCTGGTTTGAGCCGGTCAAAACTGGTTTCAGCCGGTCAAAACTGGTTTGAGCTGGTCTGGTCTGGTTTGAGCCGGTCAAAATAGGTTTGAGCCGGTTTGGCCCGGTTTTAGGCGGTCTGGTCTGTTCTGGCCCGGTTAGATCCGGTTTTAGCCTGTCTGGGCCCGTCTTGTCCGATTCTATCCGGTCTCATATGGTCAAGATCGGTTTCAGCCAGTCAAAACCGGTTTGAGCCAGTCTGGTCTTGTTTGAGCCAATCTGGTCTTGTTTGAGCTGGTCAAAACCTGATTGAGCCGGTTTGGCCTGGTTTTAGCCTCTCTGGGTCGGTCTGGTTCGGTTTGAGCCGGTTTGAGCCAGTTTGTGCCAGCCTGGTCCGGTATGATCCGGTTTGAGAAGGTCTGGTCCGGTTTGATCCGGTCTCATCCAGTCAAAACTGCTTTGAGCCGGTCTGGTCTGGTTTGAGCTGCTCAAAACCGGTTTGTGGCCTGGTTATAGCTCGTCTGTGCGGGTCTGGTCCTGTTTGATCCAGTTTCACCTGGTCTGGGCCAGTCGAGTCTGGTTTCATCTGGTAAAAACTGCTTTGAGCCGGTCAAAACCGGTTTGAGCCGGTCTGGTCTGATTTGAGCCAGTCTGGTCTTGTTTGAGCCGGTCAAAACCGGCTCAGGTCGGTCAAAAACGGTTTGAGCCTGTCTGGTCTGATTTGAACCGGTCTAAACCGGTTTGTGGCCCAGTTTTAGGTGGTCTGGGCTGGTCTGGTCCGGTATGATCCGATTTTAGCCGGTCTGGGCCTATCTGATTCGGTTTGATTTGGTCTCATCTGGTCAAAACCGGTTTTAGCTGGTCAAAACGGGTTTCAGCCGGTCTGGTGTGGTTTGAGCAGGTCAAAACCGGTTTGAGCCGGTCTGGTCTGGTTTGAGCCGGTCTGCTCTGGTATGAGCCGGTCAAAACCGGTTCGAGCCAATCAAAACCTGTTTGAGCCGGTTTGGTCTGGTTGAAGCCAGTCAAAACCGATTCGAGACTGTCTGAGCTGGTCTGGTCCGGTTTGATCTGGTCTAATCAGGTCAAAACCGGTTTGGGCCGGTGAAAACCTGTTTTAGCCGGTCTGGAGAGGGTTGAGCTGGTCAAAACCGGTTTGAGCTGGTCAAAACCGGATTGAGCCGGTCTAAACCAGTTTGAACCTGTCTGGTCTGGTTTGAGCCAGTCAAAGCCGATTTCAGCCGGTCTGGCCCGGTTTTAGGCGGTCTGTGCCACTCTCATCTGGTTTGATCCGGTTTCAGCCGGTCTGGGCCTGTCTGGGCCAGTTCGATCCGGTGTGGGCCAGTCTGGTCCGGTTTGATCCGTTGTCATCCGGTCAAAACCGGTTTGAAACGCTCTGGTCCGGATTGAGCCGGTCTGGTCTGGTTTGAGCCGGTCTAAACCGGCTCAGGTCGGTCAAAACCGGTTTGAGCCGGTCTGGTCTGGTTTGAGCCAGTCAAAACCGGTTTGTGTCCCGGTTTCAGCCGGTCTGGGCCGGTCTGCTCCGGTTTGATCTGGTTTCAGCTGGTCTGGGTCGGTCGAGTCCGGTTTGATCCAGTCAAAACCGCTTTGAGCTGGTCAAAACCGGTTTGAAACGGTATGATCTGGTTTGAGCCGGTCTGCTCTGGTTTGAGCCGGTCAAAACCGGCTCAGTTCGATCAAAATCGCTTTGAGCCGGTCTGGCCTGGTTTGAAACGGTCAAAACCGGTTTGTGGCCCAGTTTTAGGCAGTCTGGGCCGGTCGGGTATGGTTTGATCCAATTTTAGCCGGTCTCGGCCCGTCTGATTCGGTTTGATCCGGCCTCATCCGTTCAAACCCGGTTTGATCCGGTCAAACCCGTTCGAGCCGGTCTGATCTGGTTTGAACTGGTCAAAACCGGTTTGTGTCCCAGTTTTAGGCAGTCTAGGCCAGTCGGGTATGGTTTGATCCGATTTTAGCCTCTCTGGGCTCGTCTGATTCGGTTTGATCCGGTCTCATCTGGTCAAACCCGGTATTAGCCGGTCAGAACCGGTTTTAGCCGGTCTGGTGTGGTTTGAGCCGGTCAAAACCGGTTCGAGCCGTTCAAAACCGGTTTGTGACGATCAAAACCGGATTGAACCGGTCTGGACTGGTTTGAGCCTGTCTAATCAGGTCAAAACCGGTTTAAGCAGGTAAAAACGGGTTTTACCTGGTCTGGAGTGGTTTGAGCAGGTCAAAACTGGTTTCAGGCGGTCAAAACCAAATTGAGGCAGTCAAAACCGGTTTGAACCGGTCTGGTCTGGTTTGAGCCGTTCTAAACCATCTCAGGCCGGTCACAACCGGTTTGAGCGGGTCTGGTCTGGTTTCAACCGGTCAAAACCGCTTTGTGGCCTGCTTTCAGGCGGTCTGGGCTTGTCTGGTCCTGTTTGATCCGGTTTCAGCTTGTCTGTGCCGTTTGAGTCTAGTTTAATCCGGTCAAAACATCTTTGAGCCGGTCAGGCCCGGTTTTAGCCGGTCTGTGTCGCTCTCGTCTGGTTTGATCCGGTTTCAGCCGTTATGGGCCTCTCTGGGCCAGTTTGATCCGGTGTCAGCCAGTCTGGTCTGGTTTGATCCGTTGTCATCCGGTCAAAACCGGTTTGAACCGCTCTGGTCCGGATTTAGCCGGTCTGGTCTGGTTTGAGCCAGTCTAAACCGGCTCAGGCTGGTCAAAACCGGTTTGAGCATGCCTGGTCTGGTTTGAGCCGGTCAAAACCGGTTTGTGCCCCGGTTTCAGCCGGTCTGGGCCGGTCTGCTCCGGTTTGATCTGGTTTCAGCTGGTCTGGGCCGGTCGAGTCTGGTTAGATCCGTTCAAAACCGCTTTGAGCCGGTCAAAACCAGTTGGAGCCTGTCTGGTCTGGTTTGAGCCGGTCTGCTCTGGTTTGAGCCGGTCAAAACCGGTTCGAGCCAGTCAAAACAGGTTTGAGCCGGTCTGGTCTGGTTTGAACCGGTCAAAACCGGTTTGTGGCCCAGTTTTAGGTGGTCTGGGCAGGTCTGGTATGGTTTGATCCGATTTTTGCCGGTCTGGGCCTGTGTGGTCCGGTTTGATCCGGTGTGAGCCGGTCTGGTCCGGTTTGATCCGGTGTCATCTGGTAAAAACCGGTTTGAGCTGCTCTGGTCCGGTTTGAGGCGCTGTGGTCTGGTTTGAGCCGTTGTAAAATGGCTCAGGCTGGTCAAAACCGTTTTGGGCCGTTCTGGTCTGGTTTCAGCCGGTCAAAACCGCTTTGTGGCCCGCTTTCAGCTGGTCTGGGCTGGTCTGTTCCTGTTTGATCCGCTTTCAGCTCATCCAGGCCGGTAGAGTCTGGTTTGATCCAGTCAAAACCGCTTTGACCCGGTCAAAACTGGTTTGAGACGGTCTGGTCTGGTTTGAACTGGTCAAAACCGGTTTGTGGCCCAATTTTAGGCAGTCTGGGCCGTTCGGGTACGGTTTTGATCCGATTTTAGCCAGTCTGGGACGTTTTGATTCGGTTTGATCTGGTCTCATCTCGTCAAACCCGGTTTTAGCCGGTCAAAACCGGTTTCAGCCGGTCTGGTCTGGTTTGAGCCGGTCAAAACCGGTTTCAGCCGGTCAAAACCGGAATTGAGGCAGTGAAAACTGGATTGAACCGGTCTGGTAGGGTTTGCGCCAGTCAAAACCAGCTCAGGGCAGTCAAAAGCCGGTTGAGCCGGTCTGGTCTGGTTTTCACCGGTCAAAACCGCTTTGTTGCCCAGTTTTTGGCGGTCTGGTCCAGTCTGGTCCGGTTTGATCCGATTTTAGCCGGTCTGGGCCGGTCAGATTCGGTATGATCTGGTCTCATCTGGTCAAAAACGGTTTCAGCCGGTCTGGTGTGGTTTGAGCAGGTCAAAACCGGTTTGAGCCGCTCTGGTCTGGTTTGAGCCGGTCTGGTCTAGTTTGAGCTGGTCAAAACAGGTTCGAGCCAGTGAAAACTGGATTGAGCCGGTTTGGTCTGGTTGAAGTCAGTCGAAACCAATTCAAGCCTGTCTGAGCCGGTCTGGTCCGGTTTGACCCGGTCTAATCAGGTCAAAACCGGTTTGGGCCGTTGAAAACCGGTTTTAACCGGTCTGGAGTGGTTTGAGCTGGTCAAAACCGGTTTCAGCTGATCAAAACCGAATTGAGTCTGTCAAAACCGGTTTGACCCGGTCTGGTCTGGTTTGAGCCGTTCAAAACCGGCTCAGGTCAGTCAAATCGGTTTGAGCCTATCTGGTCTGGTTTCAGCCGGTCAAAACCACTTTGTGGCATGCTTTCAACCGGTCTGGGCCGGTCTGATACTGTTTGACCCGTTTTCAGCTCATCTGGGCCAGTATAGTCTGGTTTGATCCGGTCAAAAATGCTTTGAGCCGGTCAAAACCAGTTTGAGCCGGTCAAAACCGGTTTCAGCCACTCAAAACCGGATTGAGGCAGTCAAAACCGGTTTGAACCGGTCTGGTCTGGTTGGAGCCGGTCAAAACCGTCTCAGGACGGTCAAAACCGGTTTGAGCCCGTCTGGTCTGGTTTGCACCGATCAAAACCGGTTTGTAGCCCACTTTTAGGCGGTCTGGGCCGGTCTGGTCCGGTTTGATGTGATTTTAGCCGGTCTGGGCCGGTCTGATTCGGTTTGATCTGGTCTCGTCCGGTCAAAACCGGTTTTAGCCAGTCAAAAACGGTTTCAGCCAGTCTGGTGTGGTTGAGCAGGTCAAAACCGGTTTGAGCCGGTCTGGTCTGGTTTGAGCCGGTCAAAGACTATTTGAGCCAGTCTGGCCCGATTTTAGCCGGTCTGTGCCACTCTCGCCTGGTTTGATCCAGTTTCAGCTGGTCTGGGCCAGTCTGGGCCAGTTCGATCCGGTGTGAGCCAGTCTGCTCCGGTTTGATCCATTGTCATCCAGTCAAAACCGGTTTGAACCGCTCTGGTCCGGATTGAGCCGGTCTGGTCTGGTTTGAGCCAGTCTAAACCGGCTCAGGTCGGTCAAAACCGGTTGGAGCCGGTCTGGTCTGGTTTGAGCCCTTCTAAACAATCTCAGGCCAGTCAAAACCGGTTTGAGTCGGTCTGGTCTGGTTTCAGCCGGTCAAAACCGCATTGTGGCCCTCTTTCAGCCGGTCTGGGCCAGTCTGGTCCTGTTTGATCCGGTTTCAGCTTGTCTGTGCCGGTCGAGTCTGGCTTGATCCGGTCAAAACCGCTTTGAGCCGGTCAAAACACGTTTGAGCCGGTCTGGTCTGGTTTGAGCTGGTGAAAACCGGCTCAGGTCCGTCAAAATCGGTTTGAGCCCGTCTGGCCTGGCTTGAACCAGTCAAAACCGGTTTGTGGCCCAGCTTTAGGCAGTCTGGCGTGGTCGGGTACAGTTTGATCAGATTGTAGCCGGTCTGGGCAAGTCTGATTCGGTTTGATCCGGTCTCATCCGGTGAAACCCGGTATTAGCCGGTCAAAACCAGTTCGAGCCGTTCAAAACCGGTTTGTGATGATCAAAACCGGATTGAACAGGTCTGGTCTGGTTTGAGCTGGTCTAATCAGGTCAAAATCGGTTTAAGCCAGTCAAAACCGGTTTTACCCGGACTGGAGTGGTTTGAGCCGGTCAAAACCGGTTTCAGCTGGTCAAAACCGAATTGAGGCTGTCAAAAACGGATTGAGCCGGTCTGGTCTGGTTTGAGCCGGTCAAAACCGGCTCAGGTCTGTCCAAAACGGTTTGAGCCGATCTGGTCTGGTTTCAGCCGGTCAAAACCGCTTTGTGGCCCGCTTTCAGCCGGTCTGGGCCCGTCTGGTCCTGTTTGACCCGCTTTCAGCTCATCTGGGCCGGTAGAGTCAGGTTTCATCCAGTCAAAACTGCTTTGAGCCAGTCAAAACCGGTTTGAGGCCGGTCTGCTCTGGTTTGAACTGGTCAAAACCGGTTTGTGTCCCAGTTGTATGCAGTCTGGGCCAGTCGGGTACGGTTTGATGCGATTTTAGCCTGTCTGGGCCGGTCTTATTCGGTTTGATCCGGTCTCATCTGGTCAAACCCGGTATTAGCCGGTCAAAACCGGTTTCAGCCGGTCTGGTGTGGTTTGAGCTGGTCAAAACCGGTTCGAGCTGTTCAAAACCGGTTTGTGCTGATCAAAACCGGATTGAAACGGTCTGGACTGGTTTGAGCTGTTCTATTCGGGTCAAAACCGCTTTAAGCCGGTAAAAAACCGGTTTTACCCGGTCTGGAGTGGTATGAGCCGGTCAAAACTGGTTTCAGCTGGTCAAAACCGAATTGAGGCTGTCAAAACCGGTTTGAACCGGTCTGGTCTGGTTTGAGCCGGTCAAAACCGGTTTGAGCCGGTCTGGTCGTGTTTGATCCGGTTTGAGCCGGTCTGGTCTGGTTTGAACCGGTCAAAACCGGTTTGTGGCCCAGTTTTAGGCATTCTGGGCCGGTCTGGTCCGGTTTGATCCGATTTTAGCTGGTCTGGGCCCGTCTGATTCGGTTTGATCCGGCCTCATCCGGTCAAAACCGGTTTTAGCCGGTCAAAACAGGTTTCAGCCTGTGTGGTGTGGTTTGAGCAGTTCGAAACCGGTTTGACCCGGTCAAAACAGGTTTGAGCCGGTCTGGTCTGGTTTGAGCCGGTCTGGTCTGGTTTTAGCCAGTCAAAACCGGTTTGAGCCCGTTTGGTCTGGTTGAAGCCGGTCAAAACCGATTTGAGCCTGACTGAGCCGGTCTGGTCCGGTTTGATCCGGTCTAATCAGATCAAAAACCGGTTTGAGCCAGTGAAAACCGGTTTTAGCCGGTCTGGAGTGGTTTGAGCCGGTCAAAACCGGATTGAGCCAGTCAAAACCTGTTTGAACCGGTCTG
>NW_027326909.1:0-26629 GCF_047675955.1 Chlorocebus sabaeus | reverse complement strand
GAAAAAGGAAATATCTTCCGTTCAAAACTGGAAAGAAGCTTTCTGAGAAACTGCTCTGTGTTCTGTGAATTCATCTCACAGAGCTCCATCTTTCCCTTCAAGAAGCTTTTCGCTAAGGCTGTTCTTGCGGAATTCGCAAAGGGATATTTGGAAGTCCATAGAAGGCTATGGTGAAAAAGGAAATATCTTCTGTTCAATACTGGAAAGAAGCTTTCTGAGAAACTGCTCTGTGTTCTGTGAATTTATCTCACAGAGTTACATCTTTCCTTTCAAGAAGCGTTTTGCTAAGGCTGTTCTTGTGGAATTGGTAAAGGGATATTTGGAAGCCCATAGAGGGCTAGGGGGAAAAAGGCAATATCTTCCGTTCAAAACTGGAAAGAAGCTTTCTGAGAAACTGCTCTGTGTTCTGTGAATTCATCTCACAGAGTTACATCTTTCCCTTCAAGAAGCCTTTCGCTAAGGCTGTTCTTGTGGAATTGGCAAAGGGATATTTGGAAGCCCATAGAGGGCTGCAGTGTAAAAGGAAATATCTTCCGTTCAAAACTGGAAAGAAGCTTTCTGAGAAACTGCTCTGTGTTCTGTGAATTCATCTCACAGAGTTACATCTTTCCCTTCAAGCAGCCTTTCGCTAAGGCTGTTCTTGTGGAATTGGCAAAGGGATATTTGGAAGCCCATAGAGGGCTATGGTGAAAAAGGTAATATTTTCCGTTCAAAACTGGAAAGAAGCTTTCTCAGAAACTGCTCTGTGTTCTGTTAATTCATCTCACAGAGTTATATCTTTCCCTTCAAGAAGCCTTTCGCTAAGGCTGTTCCTGTGCAATTGGCAAAGGGATATTTGGAAGCCCATAGAAGGCTATGGTGAAAAAGGAAATATCTTCCGTTCAAAACTGGAAAGAAGCTTTCTGAGAAACTGCTCTGTGTTCTCTTAATTCATCTCACAGAGTTACATCTTTCCCTTCAAGCATCCTTTCGCTAAGGCTGTTCTTCTTGAATTGGCAAAGGGATATTTGGAAACCCTTAGAGGGCTATCGGGAAAAAGGAAATATCTTCCGTTCAAAACTGGAAAGAAGCTTTCTGAGAAACTGCTCTGTTTTCTGTGAATTCATCTCACAGAGTTACATCTTTCCCTTCCAGAAGCCTTTCGCTAAGGCTGTTCTTGTAGAATTGGCAAAGGGATATTTGTAAGCCCATAGAGGGCTATGGGTAAAAAGGATATATTTTCCGTTCTAAACTGGAAAGAAGCTTTCTGAGAAACTGCTCTGTGTTCTGTGAATTCATCTCACGGAGCTACATCTTTCCCTTCAAGAAGCTTTTCGCTGAGGCCGTTCTTGTGGAATTGGCAAAGGGATATTTGGAAGCCCATAGAGGGCTACAGTGAAAAAGGAAATATCTTCCGTTAAAAACTGGAAAGAAGCTTTCTGAGAAACTGCTCTGTGTTCTGTGAATTCATCTCACAGAGTTACATCTTTCCATTCAAGCATCCTTTCGCTAAGGCTGTTCTTGTGGAATTGTCAAAGGGATATTTGGAAGCCGATAGAGGTCTATGGTGAAAAAGGAAATATCTTCCGCTCAAAACTGGAAAGAAGATTTCTGAGAAACTGCTCTGTGTTCTGTGAATTCATCTCACAGAGTTACATCTTTCACTTCAAGCAGACTTTCGCTAAGGCTGTTCTTGTGGAATTGGCAACGGGATTTTGGGAGCCCATAGAGGGCTATGGGGAAAAAGGAAATATCTTCCGTTCAAAACTGGAAATAAGCTTTCTGAGAAACTACTCTGTGTTCTGTGAATTCATCTCACAGAGTTACATCTTTCCCTTCAAGAAGCCTTTCGCTAAGGCTCTTCTTGTGGAATTGGCAAAGGGATATTTGGAAGCCCATAGAGGGCTACGGTGAAGAAGGAAATATCTTCCGTTCAAAACTGGAAAGAAGCTTTCTGAGAGACTGCTCTGTGTTCTCTTAATTCATCTCCCAGAGTTACATGTTTCCCTTCAAGCAGCCTTTCGCTAAGGCTGTTCTTGTGGAATTGGCAAAGGGATATTTGGAAGCCCATAGAGGGCTATAGTGAAAAAGGAAATATCTTCCGTTCAAAACTGGAAAGAAGCTTTCTGAGAAACTGCTCTGGGTTCTGTTAATTCATCCCACAGAGTAACATGTTTCCCTTCAAGCAGCCTTTCGCTACGGCTGTTCTTGTGGAATTGGCAAAGGGATATTTGGAAGCCCATAGAGGGCTATGTTGAAAAAGGAAATATCTTCCGTTCAAAACAGGAAGGAAGCTTTCTGAGAAACTGCTCTGTGTTCTGTGAATTCATCTCACAGAGTTACATCTTTCCCTTCAAGAAGACTTTCGCTAAGGCTGCTCTTGTGGAATTGGCAAAGGGATATTTGGAAGCCCATAGAGGGCTATGGGGAAAAAGGAAATATCTTCCGTACAAAACTGGAAAGAAGCTTTCTGAGAAACTGCTCTGTGTTCTGTGAATTCATCCCACAGAGTTACATGTTTGCCTTCAAGCAGCCTTTCGCTAAGGCTGTTCTTGTGGAATTGGCAAAGGGATATTTGGAAGCCCATACAGGGCTATGGTGAAAAAGGAAATATCTTCCGTTCAAAACTGGAAAGAAGCTTTCTGAGAAACTGCTCTGTGTTCTGTGAATTCATCTCACAGAGTTACATCTTTCCCTTCAAGAAGCCTTTCGCTAAGGCTGTTATTGTGGAATTGGCAAAGGGATATTTGGAAGCCCATAGAGGGCTATGGTGAAAAAGGAAATATCTTCCGTTCAAAACTGGGAAGAAGCTTTCTGAGAAACTGCTCTGTGTTCTGTGAATTCATCTCACAGAGTTATATCTTTCCGTTCAAGAAGCCTTTCGCTAAGCCTGTTCTTGTGGAATTGGCAAAGGGATATTTGGAAGCCCATAGAGGGCTATGGGGAAAAAGGAAATATCTTCCGTTCAAAACTGGAAAGAAGCTTTCTGAGAAACTGCTCTGTGTTCTGTGAATTCATCTCACAGAGTTACATCTTTCCCTTCAAGCAGACTTTCGCTAAGGTTGTTCTCGTGGAATTGGCAAAGGGATATTTGGAAGCCCATAGAGGGCTATGTTGAAAATGGAAATATCTTCCGTTCAAAACCGGAAAGAAGCTTTGTGAGAAACTGCTCTGTGTTCTGTGAATTCATCTCACAGAGTTACATCTTTCCCTTCAAGGAGCCTTTCGCTAAGGCTGTTCTTGTGGAATTGGCAATGGGATATTTGGAAGCCCATTGTGGGCTATGGTGAAAAAGGAAATAACTTCGGCTGAAAACTGGAAAGAAGCTTTCTGAGAAACTGCTCTGTGTTCTGTGAATTCATCTCACAGAGTTACATCTTTCCCTTCAAGAAGCCTTTCGCTAAGGCTGTTCTTGTGGAATTGGCAAAGGGATATTTGGAAGCCCATAGAGGGCTATCGGGAAAAAGGAAATATTTTCCGTTCAAAACTGGAAAGAAGCTTTCTGAGAAACTGCTCTGTGTTCTGTGAATTCACCTCACAGAGCTCCATCTTTCCCTTCAAGAAGCTTTTCGCTAAGGCTGTTCTTGCGGAATTCGCAAAGGGATATTTGGAAGCCCATAGAAGGCTATGGTGAAAAAGGAAATATCTTCTGTTCAATACTGGAAAGAAGCTTTCTGAGAAACTGCTCTGTGTTCTGTGAATTTATCTCACAGAGTTACATCTTTCCTTTCAAGAAGCGTTTTGCTAAGGCTGTTCTTGTGGAATTGGTAAAGGGATATTTGGAAGCCCATAGAGGGCTATGGGGAAAAAGGAAATATCTTCCGTTCAAAACTGTAAAGAAGCTTTCTGAGAAACTGCTCTGTGTTCTGTGAATTCATCTCACAGAGTTACATCTTTCCCTTCAAGAAGCCTTTCGCTAAGGTTGTTCTTGTGGAATTGGCAAAGGGATATTTGGAAGCCCATAGAGGGCTGCAGTGTAAAAGGAAATATCTTCCGTTCAAAACTGGAAAGAAGCTTTCTGAGAAACTGCTCTGTGTTCTGTGAATTCATCTCACAGAGTTACATCTTTAACTTCAAGAAGCCTTTCGCTAAGGCTGTTCTTGTGGAATTGGCAAAGGGATATTTGGAAGCCCATAGAGGGCTATGGTGAAAAAGGTAATATCTTCCGTTCAAAACTGGAAAGAAGCTTTCTGAGAAACTGCTCTGTGTTCTGTGAATTCATCTCAGAGAGTTACATCTTTCCCTTCAAACAGCCTTTCGCTGAGGCTGTTCTTGTGGAATTGCCAAAGGGATATTTGGAAGCCCATAGAGGGCTATGGTGAAAAAGGAAATATCTTCCGTTCAAAAGTGGAAAGAAGCTTTCTGAGAAACTGCTCTTTGTTATCTTAATTCATCTCACAGAGTTACATCTTTCCCTTCAAGAAGCCTTTCGCTAAGGCTGTTCTTGTGGAATTGGCAAAGGGATATTTGGAAGCCCATGGTCGGCTATGGTGAAAAAGGAAATAACTTCGGCTGAAAACTGGAAAGAAGCTTTCTGAGAAACTGCTCTGTGTTCTCTTAATTCATCTCACAGAGTTACATCTTTCCCTTCAAGACGCCTTCCGCTAAGGCTGTTCTTGTGGAATTGGCAAAGGGATATTTGGAAGCCCATAGAGGGCTATGGGGAAAAAGGAAATATCTTCCGTTGAAAACTCGAAAGAAGCTTTCTGAGAAACTGTTCTGTGTTCTTTTAATTCATCTCCCAGAGTTACATCTTTCCCTTCAAGAAGCCTTTCGCTAAAGCCGTTCTTGTGGAATTGGCAAAGGGATATTTGGAAGCCCTTAGAGGGCTACAGTGAAAAAGGAAATATCTTCCGTTCAAAACTGGAAAGAAGCTTTCTGAGAAACTGCTCCGTGTTCTGTGAATTCATCTCACAGAGTTACATGCTTCACTTCAAGCAGCCTTTCGCTAAGGCTGTTGTTGTGGAATTGGCAACGGGATTTTGGGAGCCCATAGAGGGCTATGGGGAAAAAGGAAATATCTTCCGTTCAAAACTGGAAATAAGCTTTCTGAGAAACTACTCTGTGTTCTGTGAATTCATCTCACAGAGTTACATCTTTCCCTTCAAGAAGCCTTTCGCTAAGGCTCTTCTTGTGGAATTGGCAAAGGGATATTTGGAAGCCCATAGAGGGCTACGGTGAAGAAGGAAATATCTTCCGTTCAAAACTGGAAAGAAGCTTTCTGAGAGACTGCTCTGTGTTCTCTTAATTCATCTCCCAGAGTTACATGTTTCCCTTCAAGCAGCCTTTCGCTAAGGCTGTTCTTGTGGAATTGGCAAAGGGATATTTGGAAGCCCATAGAGGGCTATAGTGAAAAAGGAAATATCTTCCGTTCAAAACTGGAAAGAAGCTTTCTGAGAAACTGCTCTGGGTTCTGTTAATTCATCCCACAGAGTTACATGTTTCCCTTCAAGCAGCCTTTCGCTACGGCTGTTCTTGTGGAATTGGCAAAGGGATATTTGGAAGCCCATAGAGGGCTATGTTGAAAAAGGAAATGTCTTCCGTTCAAAACAGGAAGGAAGCTTTCTGAGAAACTGCTCTGTGTTCTTTGAATTCATCTCACAGAGTTACATCTTTCCCTTCAAGAAGCCTTTCGCTAAGGCTGCTCTTGTGGAATTGGCAAAGGGATATTTGGAAGCCCATAGAGGGCTATGGGGAAAAAGGAAATATCTTCCGTACAAAACTGGAAAGAAGCTTTCTGAGAAACTGCTCTGTGTTCTGTGAATTCATCCCACAGAGTTACATGTTTGCCTTCAAGCAGCCTTTCGCTAAGGCTGTTCTTGTGGAATTGGCAAAGGGATATTTGGAAGCCCATACAGGGCTATGGTGAAAAAGGAAATATCTTCCGTTCAAAACTGGAAAGAAGCTTTCTGAGAAACTGCTCTGTGTTCTGTGAATTCATCTCACAGAGTTACATCTTTCCCTTCAAGAAGCCTTTCGCTAAGGCTGTTATTGTGGAATTGGCAAAGGGATATTTGGAAGCCCATAGAGGGCTATGGTGAAAAAGGAAATATCTTCCGTTCAAAACTGGGAAGAAGCTTTCTGAGAAACTGCTCTGTGTTCTGTGAATTCATCTCACAGAGTTATATCTTTCCGTTCAAGAAGCCTTTCGCTAAGGCTGTTCTTGTGGAATTGGCAA
This sequence comes from Chlorocebus sabaeus, assembly GCF_047675955.1. NCBI lineage: Eukaryota > Metazoa > Chordata > Mammalia > Primates > Cercopithecidae > Chlorocebus > Chlorocebus sabaeus. The sequence continues at coordinate 20,472 of NW_027326909.1, read as the reverse complement.
AGGGATATTTGGAAGCCCATAGAGGGCTATGGGGAAAAAGGAAATATCTTCCGTTCAAAACTGGAAAGAAGCTTTCTGAGAAACTGCTCTGTGTTCTGTGAATTCATCTCACAGAGTTACATCTTTCCCTTCAAGCAGACTTTCGCTAAGGTTGTTCTCGTGGAATTGGCAAAGGGATATTTGGAAGCCCATAGAGGGCTATGTTGAAAATGGAAATATCTTCCGTTCAAAACCGGAAAGAAGCTTTGTGAGAAACTGCTCTGTGTTCTGTGAATTCATCTCACAGAGTTACATCTTTCCCTTCAAGGAGCCTTTCGCTAAGGCTGTTCTTGTGGAATTGGCAATGGGATATTTGGAAGCCCATTGTGGGCTATGGTGAAAAAGGAAATAACTTCGGCTGAAAACTGGAAAGAAGCTTTCTGAGAAACTGCTCTGTGTTCTGTGAATTCATCTCACAGAGTTACATCTTTCCCTTCAAGAAGCCTTTCGCTAAGGCTGTTCTTGTGGAATTGGCAAAGGGATATTTGGAAGCCCATAGAGGGCTATCGGGAAAAAGGAAATATTTTCCGTTCAAAACTGGAAAGAAGCTTTCTGAGAAACTGCTCTGTGTTCTGTGAATTCACCTCACAGAGCTCCATCTTTCCCTTCAAGAAGCTTTTCGCTAAGGCTGTTCTTGCGGAATTCGCAAAGGGATATTTGGAAGCCCATAGAAGGCTATGGTGAAAAAGGAAATATCTTCTGTTCAATACTGGAAAGAAGCTTTCTGAGAAACTGCTCTGTGTTCTGTGAATTTATCTCACAGAGTTACATCTTTCCTTTCAAGAAGCGTTTTGCTAAGGCTGTTCTTGTGGAATTGGTAAAGGGATATTTGGAAGCCCATAGAGGGCTATGGGGAAAAAGGAAATATCTTCCGTTCAAAACTGTAAAGAAGCTTTCTGAGAAACTGCTCTGTGTTCTGTGAATTCATCTCACAGAGTTACATCTTTCCCTTCAAGAAGCCTTTCGCTAAGGTTGTTCTTGTGGAATTGGCAAAGGGATATTTGGAAGCCCATAGAGGGCTGCAGTGTAAAAGGAAATATCTTCCGTTCAAAACTGGAAAGAAGCTTTCTGAGAAACTGCTCTGTGTTCTGTGAATTCATCTCACAGAGTTACATCTTTAACTTCAAGAAGCCTTTCGCTAAGGCTGTTCTTGTGGAATTGGCAAAGGGATATTTGGAAGCCCATAGAGGGCTATGGTGAAAAAGGTAATATCTTCCGTTCAAAACTGGAAAGAAGCTTTCTGAGAAACTGCTCTGTGTTCTGTGAATTCATCTCAGAGAGTTACATCTTTCCCTTCAAACAGCCTTTCGCTGAGGCTGTTCTTGTGGAATTGCCAAAGGGATATTTGGAAGCCCATAGAGGGCTATGGTGAAAAAGGAAATATCTTCCGTTCAAAAGTGGAAAGAAGCTTTCTGAGAAACTGCTCTTTGTTATCTTAATTCATCTCACAGAGTTACATCTTTCCCTTCAAGAAGCCTTTCGCTAAGGCTGTTCTTGTGGAATTGGCAAAGGGATATTTGGAAGCCCATGGTCGGCTATGGTGAAAAAGGAAATAACTTCGGCTGAAAACTGGAAAGAAGCTTTCTGAGAAACTGCTCTGTGTTCTCTTAATTCATCTCACAGAGTTACATCTTTCCCTTCAAGACGCCTTCCGCTAAGGCTGTTCTTGTGGAATTGGCAAAGGGATATTTGGAAGCCCATAGAGGGCTATGGGGAAAAAGGAAATATCTTCCGTTGAAAACTCGAAAGAAGCTTTCTGAGAAACTGTTCTGTGTTCTTTTAATTCATCTCCCAGAGTTACATCTTTCCCTTCAAGAAGCCTTTCGCTAAAGCCGTTCTTGTGGAATTGGCAAAGGGATATTTGGAAGCCCTTAGAGGGCTACAGTGAAAAAGGAAATATCTTCCGTTCAAAACTGGAAAGAAGCTTTCTGAGAAACTGCTCCGTGTTCTGTGAATTCATCTCACAGAGTTACATGCTTCACTTCAAGCAGCCTTTCGCTAAGGCTGTTGTTGTGGAATTGGCAACGGGATATTTGGGAGCCCATAGAGGGCTTTGGGGAAAAACGAATTATCTTCCGTTCAAAACTGGAAAGAAGGTTTCTGAGAAACTGCTCTGTGTTCTGTGAATTCATCTCACAGAGTTACATCTTTCCCTTCAGGAAGCCTTTCGCTAAGTCTGTTCTTGTTTAATTGGAAAAGGGATATTTGGAAGCCCATAGAGGGCTATGGTGAAAAAGGAAATATCTTCCGTTCAAAACTGGAAAGAAGCTTTCTGAGAAACTGCTCTGTGTTCTGTGAATTCATCTCACAGAGTTACATCTTTCCCTTCAAGAAGCCTTTCGCTAAGGCTCTTCTTGTCTAATTGGCAAAGGGATATTTGGAAGCCCATAGAGGGCTATGGTGAAAAAGGAAATATCTTCCGTTCAAAACTGGAAAGAAGCTTTCTGAGAAACTGCTCTGTGTTCTGTGAATTCATCTCACAGAGTTACATGTTTCCCTTCAAGAAGCCTTTGGCTAAGGCTGTTCTTGTGGTATTGGCAAAGGGATATTTGGAAGCCCATAGAGGGCTATGGTGAAAAAGGAAATATCTTCCGTTCAAAACTGGAAAGAAGCTTTCTGAGAAACTGCTCTCTGTTCTGTGAATTCATCTCACAGAGTTACATGTTTCCCTTCAAGAAGCCTTTCGCTAAGGCTGTTCTTGTGGAATTGGCAAAGGGATATTTGGAAGCCCATAGAGGGCTATGGTGAAAAAGGAAATATCGTCCGTTCAAAACTGGAAAGAAGCTTTCTGAGAAACTGCTCTGTGTTCTGTTAATTCTTCTCACAGAGTTACATCTTTCCCTTCCAGAAGCCTTTCGCTAAGGCTGTTATTGTGGAATTGGCAAAGGGATATTTGGAAGCCCATAGAGGGCTATGGTGAAAAAGGAAATATCTTCCGTTCAAAACTGGAAAGAAGCTTTCTGAGAAACTGCTCTGTGTTCTGTTAATTCCTCTCACAGAGTTACATGTTTCCCTTCAAGAAGCCTTTCGCTAAGGCTGTTCTTGTGGAATTGGCAAAGGGATATTTGGAAGCCCATAGAGCGCTACAGTGAAAAAGGAAATATCTTCCGTTCAAAACTGGAAAGAAGCTTTCTGAGAAACTGCTCTGTGTTTGTGAGTTCATCTCACAGAGTTACATGTTTCCCTTCAAGAAGCCTTTCGCTAAAGCTGTTCTTGTGGAATTGGAAAAAGGATATTTGGAAGCCCGTAGAGGGCTATGGTGAAGAAGGAAATAACTTCCCTTCAAAACTTGAAAGAATCTATCTGAGAAATTGCTCTGTGTTCTGTTAATTCATCTCACAGAGTTACATCTTTCACTTCAAGCAGACTTTCGCTAAGGCTGTTCTTGTGGAATTGGCAAAGGGATATTTGGAAGCCCATACAGGGCTACAGTGAAAAAGGAAATATCTTCCGTTCAAAACTGGAAAGAAACTTTCTGAGAAACTGCTCTGTGTTCTGTGAATTCATCTCACAGAGTTACATCTTTCCCTTCAAGAAGCCTTTCGCTAAGGCTGTTCTTGTGGAATTGGCAAAGGGATATTTGTAAGCCCATGGAGGGCTACAGTGTAAAAGGAAATATCTTCCGTTCAAAACAGGAAGGAAGCTTTCTGAGAAACTGCTCTGTGTTCTGTGAATTCATCTCACAGAGTTACATCTTTCCCTTCAATAAGCCTTTCGCTAAGGCTGTTCTTCTGGAATTGGCAAAGGGATATTTGGAAGCCCATGGTGGGCTATGGTGAAAAAGGAAATAACTTCGGCTGAAAACTGGAAAGAAGCTTTCTGAGAAACTGCTCTGTGTTCTGTGAATTCATCTCACAGAGTTACATCTTTCCCTTCAAGAAGCCTTTCGCTAAGGCTGTTCTTGTGGAATTGGCAAAGGGATATTTGGAAGCCCATAGAGGGCTATGGGGAAAAAGGAAATATTTTCCGTTCAAAACTGGAAAGAAGCTTTCTGAGAAACTGCTCTGTGTTCTGTGAATTCATCTCACAGAGCTCCATCTTTCCCTTCAAGAAGCTTTTCGCTAAGGCTGTTCTTGCGGAATTCGCAAAGGGATATTTGGAAGTCCATAGAAGGCTATGGTGAAAAAGGAAATATCTTCTGTTCAATACTGGAAAGAAGCTTTCTGAGAAACTGCTCTGTGTTCTGTGAATTTATCTCACAGAGTTACATCTTTCCTTTCAAGAAGCGTTTTGCTAAGGCTGTTCTTGTGGAATTGGTAAAGGGATATTTGGAAGCCCATAGAGGGCTATGGGGAAAAAGGCAATATCTTCCGTTCAAAACTGGAAAGAAGCTTTCTGAGAAACTGCTCTGTGTTCTGTGAATTCATCTCACAGAGTTACATCTTTCCCTTCAAGAAGCCTTTCGCTAAGGCTGTTCTTGTGGAATTGGCAAAGGGATATTTGGAAGCCCATAGAGGGCTGCAGTGTAAAAGGAAATATCTTCCGTTCAAAACTGGAAAGAAGCTTTCTGAGAAACTGCTCTTTGTTATCTTAATTCATCTCACAGAGTTACATCTTTCCCTTCAAGAAGCTTTTCGCTAAGGCTGTTCTTGTGGAATTGGCAAAGGGATATTTGGAAGCCCATAAAGGGCTATGGTGAAAAAGGAAATATCTTCCGTTCAAAACTGGAAAGAAGCTTTCTGAGAAACTGCTCTGTGTTCTCTTAATTCATCTCACAGTGTTACATCTTTCCCATCAAGAAGCCTTTCGCTAAGGCTGTTCTTGTGGAATTGGCAAAGGGATATTTGGAAGCCCATAGAGGGCTTTGGGGAAAAAGGAAATATCTTCCGTTGAAAACTGGAAAGAAGCTTTCTGAGAAACTGCTCTGTGTTCTGTAAATTCATCTCACAGAGTTACATCTTTCCCTTCAAGAAGCCTTTCCCTGAGGCCGTTCTTGTGGAATTGGCAAAGGGATATTTGGAAGCCCATAGAGGGCTACAGTGAAAAAGGAAATATCTTCCGTTAAAAACTGGAAAGAAGCTTTCTGAGAAACTGCTCTGTGTTCTGTCAATTCATCTCACAAAGTTACATCTTTCCATTCAAGCAGCCTTTCGCTAAGGCTGTTCTTGTGGAATTGGCAAAGGGATATTTGGAAGCCGATAGAGGTCTATGGTGAAAAGGAAATATCTTCCGCTCAAAACTGGAAAGAAGATTTCTGAGAAACTGCTCTGTGTTCTGTGAATTCATCTCACAGAGTTACATGTTTCACTTCAAGCAGCATTTCGCTAAGGCTGTTCTTGTGGAATTGGCAAAGGGATATTTGGAAGCCCATAGAGGGCTATGTTGAAAAAGGAAATATCTTCCGTTCAAAACAGGAAGGAAGCTTTCTGAGAAACTGCTCTGTGTTCTGTGAATTCATCTCACAGAGTTACATCTTTCCCTTCAAGAAGCCTTTCGCTAAGGCTGTTCTTGTGGAATTGGCAAAGGGATATTTGGAAGCCCATGGTGGGCTATGGTGAAAAAGGAAGTAACTTCGGCTGAAAACTGGAAAGAAGCTTTCTGAGAAACTGCTCTGTGTTCTGTGAATTCATCTCACAGAGTTACATCTTTCCCTTCAAGAAGCCTTTCGCTAAGGCTGTTCTTGTGGAATTGGCAAAGGGATATTTGGAAGCCCATAGAGGGCTACGGGAAAAAGGAAATATTTTCCGTTCAAAACTGGAAAGAAGCTTTCTGAGAAACTGCTCTGTGTTCTGTGAATTCATCTCACAGAGCTCCATCTTTCCCTTCAAGAAGCTTTTCGCTAAGGCTGTTCTTGCGGAATTCGCAAAGGGATATTTGGAAGTCCATAGAAGGCTATGGTGAAAAAGGAAATATCTTCTGTTCAATACTGGAAAGAAGCTTTCTGAGAAACTGCTCTGTGTTCTGTGAATTTATCTCACAGAGTTACATCTTTCCTTTCAAGAAGCGTTTTGCTAAGGCTGTTCTTGTGGAATTGGTAAAGGGATATTTGGAAGCCCATAGAGGGCTATGGGGAAAAAGGCAATATCTTCCGTTCAAAACTGGAAAGAAGCTTTCTGAGAAACTGCTCTCTGTTATCTTAATTCATCTCACAGAGTTACATCTTTCCCTTCAAGAAGCTTTTCGCTAAGGCTGTTCTTGTGGAATTGGCAAAGGGATATTTGGAAGCCCATAAAGGGCTATGGTGAAAAAGGAAATATCTTCCGTTCAAAACTGGAAAGAAGCTTTCTGAGAAACTGCTCTGTGTTCTCTTAATTCATCTCACAGTGTTACATCTTTCCCTTCAAGAAGCCTTTCGCTAAGGCTGTTCTTGTGGAATTGGCAAAGGGATATTTGGAAGCCCATAGAGGGCTTTGGGGAAAAAGGAAATATCTTCCGTTGAAAACTGGAAAGAAGCTTTCTGAGAAACTGCTCTGTGTTCTGTTAATTCATCACACAGAGTTACATCTTTCCCTTCAAGAAGCCTTTCGCTGAGGCCGTTCTTGTGGAATTGGCAAAGGGATATTTGGAAGCCCATAGAGGGCTACAGTGAAAAAGGAAATATCTTCCGTTAAAAACTGGAAAGAAGCTTTCTGAGAAACTGCTCTGTGTTCTGTCAATTCATCTCACAAAGTTACATCTTTCCATTCAAGCAGCCTTTCGCTAAGGCTGTTCTTGTGGAATTGGCAAAGGGATATTTGGAAGCCGATAGAGGTCTATGGTGAAAAAGGAAATATCTTCCGCTCAAAACTGGAAAGAAGATTTCTGAGAAACTGCTCTGTGTTCTGTGAATTCATCTCACAGAGTTACATGTTTCACTTCAAGCAGCATTTCGCTAAGGCTGTTCTTGTGGAATTGGCAACGGGATATTTGGAAGCCAATAGAGGTCTATGGGGAAAAAGGAAATATCTTCCGTTCAAAACTGGAAAGAAGCTTTCTGAGAAACTGCTCTGTGTTCTGTGAATTCATCTCACAGAGTTACATCTTTCCCTTCAAGAAGAATTTCGCTAAGGCTCTTCTTGTGGAATTGGCAAAGGGATATTTGGAAGCCCATAGAGGGCTATGGTGAAGAAGGAAATATCTTCCGTTCAAAACTGGAAAGAAGCTTTCTGAGAAACTGCTCTGTATTCTCTTAATTCATCTCCCAGAGTTACATGTTTCCCTTCAAGCAGCCTTTCGCTAAGGCTGTTCTTGTGGAATTGGCAAAGGGATATTTGGAAGCCCATAGAGGGCTATGGTGAAAAAGGAAATATCTTCCGTTCAAAACTGGAAAGAAGCTTTCTGAGAAACTGCTCTGGGTTCTGTGAATTCATCCCACAGAGTTACATGTTTCCCTTCAAGCAGCCTTTCGCTACGGCTGTTCTTCTGGAATTGGCAAAGGGATATTTGGAAGCCCTTAGAGAGCTATGTTGAAAAAGGAAATATCTTCCGTTCAAAACAGGAAGGAAGCTTTCTGAGAAACTGCTCTGTGTTCTGTGAATTCATCTCACAGAGTTACATCTTTCCCTTCAATAAGCCTTTCGCTAAGGCTGTTCTTGTGGAAATGGCAAAGGGATATTTGGAAGCCCATGGTGGGCTATGGTGAAAAAGGAAATAACTTCGGCTGAAAACTGGAAAGAAGCTTTCTGAGAAACTGCTCTGTGTTCTGTGAATTCATCTCACAGAGTTACATCTTTCCCTTCAAGAAGCCTTTCGCTAAGGCTGTTCTTGTGGAATTGGCAAAGGGATATTTGGAAGCCCATAGAGGGCTATGGGGAAAAAGGAAATATTTTCCGTTCAAAACTGGAAAGAAGCTTTCTGAGAAACTGCTCTGTGTTCTGTGAATTCATCTCACAGAGCTCCATCTTTCCCTTCAAGAAGCTTTTCGCTAAGGCTGTTCTTGCGGAATTCGCAAAGGGATATTTGGAAGTCCATAGAAGGCTATGGTGAAAAAGGAAATATCTTCTGTTCAATACTGGAAAGAAGCTTTCTGAGAAACTGCTCTGTGTTCTGTGAATTTATCTCACAGAGTTACATCTTTCCTTTCAAGAAGCGTTTTGCTAAGGCTGTTCTTGTGGAATTGGTAAAGGGATATTTGGAAGCACATAGAGGGCTATGGGGAAAAAGGCAATATCTTCCGTTCAAAACTGGAAAGAAGCTTTCTGAGAAACTGCTCTGTGTTCTGTGAATTCATCTCACAGAGTTACATCTTTCCCTTCAAGAAGCCTTTCGCTAAGGCTGTTATTGTGGAATTGGCAAAGGGATATTTGGAAGCCCATAGAGGGCTGCAGTGTAAAAGGAAATATCTTCCGTTCAAAACTGGAAAGAAGCTTTCTGAGAAACTGCTCTGTGTTCTGTGAATTCATCTCACAGAGTTACATCTTTCCCTTCAAGCAGCCTTTCGCTAAGGCTGTTCTTGTGGAATTGGCAAAGGGATATTTGGAAGCCCATAGAGGGCTATGGTGAAAAAGGTAATATCTTCCGTTCAAAACTGGAAAGAAGCTTTCTGAGAAACTGCTCTGTGTTCTGTTAATTCATCTCACAGAGTTACATCTTTCCCTTCAAGAAGCCTTTCGCTCAGGCTGTTCCTGTGGAATTGGCAAAGGGATATTTGGAAGCCCATAGAGGGCTATGGTGAAAAAGGAAATATCTTCCTTTCAAAACTGGAAAGAAGCTTTCTGAGAAACTGCTCTGTGTTCTCTTAATTCATCTCACAGAGTTACATGTTTCCCTTCAAGCATCCTTTCGCTAAGGCTGTTCTTGTGGAATTGGCAAAGGGATATTTGGAAACCCTTAGAGGGCTATCGGGAAAAAGGAAATATCTTCCGTTCAAAACTGGAAAGAAGCTTTCTGAGAAACTGCTCTGTTTTCTGTGAATTCATCTCACAGAGTTACATCTTTCCCTTCCAGAAGCCTTTCGCTAAGGCTGTTCTTGTGGAATTGGCAAAGGGATATTTGGAAGCCCATAGAGGGCTATGGGGAAAAAGGAAATATTTTCCGTTCAAAACTGGAAAGAAGCTTTCTGAGAAACTGCTCTGTGTTCTGTGAATTCATCTCACAGAGCTACATCTTTCCCTTCAAGAAGCTTTTCGCTAAGGCTGTTCTTGCGGAATTCGCAAAGGGATATTTGGAAGCCCATAGAAGGCTATGGTGAAAAAGGAAATATCTTCCGTTCAAAACTGGAAAGAAGCTTTCTGAGAAACTGCTCTGTGTTCTGTGAATTCATCTCACAGAGTTACATGTTTCCCTTCAAGAAGCTTTTCGCTAAGGCTGTTATTGTGGAATTGGCAAAGGGATATTTGGAAGCCCATAGAGGGCTACGGTGAAAAAGGAAATATCTTCCGTTCTAAAATGGAAAGAAGCTTTCTGAGAAACTACTCTTTGTTATCTTAATTCATCTCACAGAGTTACATTTTTCCCTTCAAGCAGACTTTCGCTAAGGCTGTTCTTGTGGAATTGGCAAAGGGATATTTGGAAGCCCATAGAGGGCTATGGTGAAAATGGGAAATATCTTCCGTTCAAAAGCGGAAAGAAGCTTTCTGAGAAACTGCTCTGTGTTCTGTGAATTCATCTCACAGAGTTACATCTTTCCCTTCAAGAAGCCTTTCGCTAAGGCTGTTCTTGTGGAATTGGCAAAGGGATATTTGGAAGCCCATAGTGGGCTATGGTGAAAAAGGAAATAACTTCGGCTGAAAACTGGAAAGAAGCTTTCTGAGAAACTGCTCTGTGTTCTCTTAATTCATCTCACAGAGTAACATCTTTCCCTTCAAGCAGCCTTTCGCTAAAGGCTGTTCTTGTGGAATTGGCAAAGGGACATTTGGAAGCCCATAGAGGGCTATGGTTAAAAAAGGAAATATCTTCCGTTCAAAACTGGAAAGAAACTTTCTGAGAAACTGCTCTGTGTTCCGTCAATTCATCTCACAGAGTTACATGTTTCCCTTCAAGAAGCCTTTCGCTAAGGCTGTTCTTGTGGAATTGGAAAAGGGATATTTGAAAGCCCATAGAGGGCTATGGTGAAAAAGGAAATATCTTCCGTTCAAAACTGGAAAGAAGCTTTCTGAGAAACTGCTCTGTGTTCTGTGAATTCATCTCACAGAGTTACATCTTTCCCTTCAAGAAGCCTTTCGCTAAGGCTGTTCCTGTGGAATTGGCAAAGGGATATTTGGAAGCCCATAGAGGGCTATGGTGAAAAAGGAAATATCTTCCGTTCAAAACTGGAAAGAAGCTTTCTGAGAAACTGCTCTGTGTTCCGTGAATTCATCTCACAGAGTTACATCTTTGCCTTCAAGAAGCCTTTCGCTAAGTCTGTTCTTCTGGGATTGGCAAAGTTATATTTGGAAGCCCATAGAGCGCTGTGGTGAAAAAGGAAATATCTTCCGTTCAAAACTAGAAAGAAGCTTTCTGAGAAACTGCTCTGTGTTCTGTGAATTCATCTCACAGAGTTACATCTTTCCCTTCAAGAAGCCTTTCGCTAAGGCTGTTATTGTGGAATTGGCAAAGGGATATTTGGAAGCCCATAGAGGGCTATGGTGAAAAAGGAAATATCTTCCGTTCAAAACTGGAAAGAAGCTTTCTGAGAAACTGCTCTGTGTTCTCTTAATTCATCTCACAGAGTTACATGTTTCCCTTCAAGCATCCTTTCGCTAAGGCAGCTCTTGTGGAATTGGCAAAGGGATATTTGGAAGCCCTTAGAGGGCTATGGGGAAAAAGGAAATATCTTCCGTTCAAAACTGGAAAGAAGCTTTCTGAGAAACTACTCTGTGTTCTGTGAATTCATCTCACAAAGTTACATCTCTCCCTTCAAGAAGCCTTTCGCTAAGGCTGTTCTTGTGGAATTGGCAAAGGGATATTTGGAAGCCCATAGAGGGCTATGGGGAAAAAGGAAATATTTTCCGTTCAAAACTGGAAAGAAGCTTTCTGAGAAACTGCTCTGTGTTCTGTGAATTCATCTCACAGAGCTACATCTTTCCCTTCAAGAAGCTTTTCGCTAAGGCTGTTCTTGCGGAATTCGCAGGGGATATTTGGAAGCCCATAGAAGGCTATGGTGAAAAAGGAAATATCTTCTGTTCAAAACTGGAAAGAAGCTTTCTGAGAAACTGCTCTGTGTTCTGTGAATTCATCTCACAGAGTTACATCTTTCCCTGCGAGAAGCGTTTTGCTAAGGCTGTTCTTGTGGAATTGGTAAAGGGATATTTGGAAGCCCATAGAGGGCTATGGGGAAAAAGGAAATATTTTCCGTTCAAAACTGGAAAGAAGCTTTCTGAGAAACTGCTCTGTGTTCTGTTAATTCATCTCACAGAGTTACATCTTTCCCTTCAAGAAGTCTTTCGCTAAGGCTGTTCTTGTGGAATTGGCAAAGGGATATTTGGAAGCCCATACAGGGCTATGGTGAAAAAGGAAATAACTTCCGTTCAAAACTGGAAAGAAGCTTTCTGAGAAACTCCTCTGTGTTCTGTGAATTCATCTCACAGATTTACATCCTTCCCTTCAAGAAGCCTTTCGCTAAGGCTCTTCTTGTGGAATTGGCAAAGGGATATTTGGAAGCCCATAGAGGGCTATGGTGAAAAAGGAAATATCTTCCGTTCAAAACTGGAAAGAAGATTTCTGAGAAACTGCTCTGTGTTCTGTTAATTCCTCTTACAGAGTTACATCTTTCCCTTCAGGAATATTTTCGCTAAGGCTATTCTTGTGGAATTGTCAAAGGGATATTTGGAAGCCCTTAGAGGGCTATGGGAAAAAGGAAATATCTTCCGTTCAAAACTGGAAAGAAGCTTTCTGAGAAACTGCTCTGTGTTCTGTGAATTCATCTCACAGAGTTACATCTTTCCCTTCAAGAAGCCTTTCGCTAAGGCTGTTCTTGTGGAATTGGCAAAGGGATATTTGGAAGCCCATAGAGGTCTATGGTGAAAATGGGAAATATCTTCCGTTCAAAAGCGGAAAGAAGCTTTCTGAGAATCTGCTCTGTGTTCTGTGAATTCATCTCACAGAGTTACATCTTTCCCTTCAATAAGCCTTTCGCTAAGGCTGTTCTTGTGGAATTGGCAAAGGGATATTTGGAAGCCCATAGTGGGCTATGGTGAAAAAGGAAATAACTTCGGCTGAAAACTGGAAAGAAGCTTTCGGAGAAACTGCTCTGTGTTCTCTTAATTCATCTCACAGAGTAACATCTTTCCCTTCAAGCAGCCTTTCGCTAAAGGCTGTTATTGTGGAATTGGCAAAGGGACATTTGGAAGCCCATAGAGGGCTATGGTTAAAAAAGGAAATATCTTCCGTTCAAAACTGGAAAGAAGCTTTCTGAGAAACTGCTCTGTGTTCCGTCAATTCATCTCACAGAGTTACATGTTTCCCTTCAAGAAGCCTTTCGCTAAGGCTGTTCTTGTGGAATTGGAAAAGGGATATTTGAAAGCCCATAGAGGGCTATGGTGAAAAAGGAAATATCTTCCGTTCAAAACTGGAAAGAAGCTTTCTGAGAAACTGCTCTGTGTTCTGTGAATTCATCTCACAGAGTTACATCTTTCCCTTCAAGAAGCCTTTCGCTAAGGCTGTTCCTGTGGAATTGGCAAAGGGATATTTGGAAGCCCTTAGAGGGCTATGGTGAAAAAGGAAATATCTTCCGTTCAAAACTGGAAAGAAGCTTTCTGAGAAACTCCTCTGTGTTCCGTGAATTCATCTCACAGAGTTACATCTTTGCCTTCAAGAAGCCTTTCGCTAAGTCTGTTCTTCTGGGATTGGCAAAGTTATATTTGGAAGCCCATAGAGCGCTGTGGTGAAAAAGGAAATAACTTCCGTTCAAAACTAGAAAGAAGCTTTCTGAGAAACTGCTCTGTGTTCTGTGAATTCATCTCACAGAGTTACATCTTTCCCTTCAAGAAGCCTTTCGCTAAGGCTGTTATTGTGGAATTGGCAAAGGGATATTTGGAAGCCCATAGAGGGCTATGGTGAAAAAGGAAATATCTTCCATTCAAAACTGGAAAGAAGCTTTCTGAGAAACTGCTCTGTGTTCTCTTAATTCATCTCACAGAGTTACATGTTTCCCTTCAAGCATCCTTTCGCTAAGGCAGCTCTTGTGGAATTGGCAAAGGGATATTTGGAAGCCCTTGGAGGGCTATGGGGAAAAAGGAAATATCTTCCGTTCAAAACTGGAAAGAAGCTTTCTGAGAAACTACTCTGTGTTCTGTGAATTCATCTCACAAAGTTACATCTCTCCCTTCAAGAAGCCTTTCGCTAAGGCTGTTCTTGTGGAATTGGCAAAGGGATATTTGGAAGCCCATAGAGGGCTATGGGGAAAAAGGAAATATTTTCCGTTCAAAACTGGAAAGAAGCTTTCTGAGAAACTGCTCTGTGTTCTGTGAATTCATCTCACAGACCTACATCTTTCCCTTCAAGAAGCTTTTCGCTAAGGCTGTTCTTGCGGAATTCGCAGGGGATATTTGGAAGCCCATAGAAGGCTATAATGAAAAAGGAAATATCTTCTGTTCAAAACTGGAAAGAAGCTTTCTGAGAAACTGCTCTGTGTTCTTTGAATTCATCTCACAGAGTTACATCTTTCCCTGCGAGAAGCGTTTTGCTAAGGCTGTTCTTGTGGAATTGGTAAAGGGATATTTGGAAGCCCATAGAGGGCTATGGGGAAAAAGGAAATATTTTCCGTTCAAAACTGGAAAGAAGCTTTCTGAGAAACTGCTCTGTGTTCTGTTAATTCATCTCACAGAGTTACATCTTTCCCTTCAAGAAGTCTTTCGCTAAGGCTGTTCTTGTGGAATTGGCAAAGGGATATTTGGAAGCCCATACAGGGCTATGGTGAAAAAGGAAATAACTTCCGTTCAAAACTGGAAAGAAGCTTTCTGAGAAACTCCTCTGTGTTCTGTGAATTCATCTCACAGATTTACATCTTTCCCTTCAAGAAGCCTTTCGCTAAGGCTCTTCTTGTGGAATTGGCAAAGGGATATTTGGAAGCCCATAGAGGGCTACGGTGAAAAAGGAAATATCTTCCGTTCAAAACTGGAAAGAAGATTTCTGAGAAACTGCTCTGTGTTCTGTTAATTCCTCTTACAGAGTTACATCTTTCCCTTCAGGAAGATTTTCGCTAAGGCTATTCTTGTGGAATTGTCAAAGGGATATTTGGAAGCCCTTAGAGGGCTATGGGAAAAAGGAAATATCTTCCGTTCAAAACTGGAAAGAAGCTTTCTGAGAAACTGCTCTGTGTTCTGTGAATTCATCTCACAGAGTTACATCTTTCCCTTCAAGAAGCCTTTCGCTAAGGCTGTTCTTGTGGAATTGGCAAAGGGATATTTGGAAGCCCATAGAGGGCTGCAGTGTAAAAGGAAATATCTTCCGTTCAAAACTGGAAAGAAGCTTTCTGAGAAACTGCTCTGTGTTCTGTTAATTCATCTCACAGAGTTACATCTTTCCCTTCAATAAGCCTTTCGCTAAGGCTGTTCTTGTGGAATTGGCAAAGGGATATTTGGAAGCCCATAGTGGGCTATGGTGAAAAAGGAAATAACTTCGGCTGAAAACTGGAAAGAAGCTTTCGGAGAAACTGCTCTGTGTTCTCTTAATTCATCTCACAGAGTAACATCTTTCCCTTCAAGCAGCCTTTCGCTAAAGGCTGTTATTGTGGAATTGGCAAAGGGACATTTGGAAGCCCATAGAGGGCTATGGTTAAAAAAGGAAATATCTTCCGTTCAAAACTGGAAAGAAGCTTTCTGAGAAACTGCTCTGTGTTCCGTCAATTCATCTCACAGAGTTACATGTTTCCCTTCAAGAAGCCTTTCGCTAAGGCTGTTCTTGTGGAATTGGAAAAGGGATATTTGAAAGCCCATAGAGGGCTATGGTGAAAAAGGAAATATCTTCCGTTCAAAACTGGAAAGAAGCTTTCTGAGAAACTGCTCTGTGTTCTGTGAATTCATCTCACAGAGTTACATCTTTCCCTTCAAGAAGCCTTTCGCTAAGGCTGTTCCTGTGGAATTGGCAAAGGGATATTTGGAAGCCCTTAGAGGGCTATGGTGAAAAAGGAAATATCTTCCGTTCAAAACTGGAAAGAAGCTTTCTGAGAAACTGCTCTGTGTTCCGTGAATTCATCTCACAGAGTTACATCTTTGCCTTCAAGAAGCCTTTCGCTAAGTCTGTTCTTCTGGGATTGGCAAAGTTATATTTGGAAGCCCATAGAGCGCTGTGGTGAAAAAGGAAATATCTTCCGTTCAAAACTAGAAAGAAGCTTTCTGAGAAACTGCTCTGTGTTCTGTGAATTCATCTCACAGAGTTACATCTTTCCCTTCAAGAAGCCTTTCGCTAAGGCTGTTATTGTGGAATTGGCAAAGGGATATTTGGAAGCCCATAGAGGGCTATGGTGAAAAAGGAAATATCTTCCATTCAAAACTGGAAAGAAGCTTTCTGAGAAACTGCTCTGTGTTCTCTTAATTCATCTCACAGAGTTACATGTTTCCCTTCAAGCATCCTTTCGCTAAGGCAGCTCTTGTGGAATTGGCAAAGGGATATTTGGAAGCCCTTAGAGGGCTATGGGGAAAAAGGAAATATCTTCCGTTCAAAACTGTAAAGAAGCTTTCTGAGAAACTACTCTGTGTTCTGTGAATTCATCTCACAAAGTTACATCTCTCCCTTCAAGAAGCCTTTCGCTAAGGCTGTTCTTGTGGAATTGGCAAAGGGATATTTGGAAGCCCATAGAGGGCTATGGGGAAAAAGGAAATATTTTCCGTTCAAAACTGGAAAGAAGCTTTCTGAGAAACTGCTCTGTGTTCTGTGAATTCATCTCACAGACCTACATCTTTCCCTTCAAGAAGCTTTTCGCTAAGGCTGTTCTTGCGGAATTCGCAGGGGATATTTGGAAGCCCATAGAAGGCTATAATGAAAAAGGAAATATCTTCTGTTCAAAACTGGAAAGAAGCTTTCTGAGAAACTGCTCTGTGTTCTTTGAATTCATCTCACAGAGTTACATCTTTCCCTGCGAGAAGCGTTTTGCTAAGGCTGTTCTTGTGGAATTGGTAAAGGGATATTTGGAAGCCCATAGAGGGCTATGGGGAAAAAGGAAATATTTTCCGTTCAAAACTGGAAAGAAGCTTTCTGAGAAACTGCTCTGTGTTCTGTTAATTCATCTCACAGAGTTACATCTTTCCCTTCAAGAAGTCTTTCGCTAAGGCTGTTCTTGTGGAATTGGCAAAGGGATATTTGGAAGCCCATACAGGGCTATGGTGAAAAAGGAAATAACTTCCGTTCAAAACTGGAAAGAAGCTTTCTGAGAAACTCCTCTGTGTTCTGTGAATTCATCTCACAGATTTACATCTTTCCCTTCAAGAAGCCTTTCGCTAAGGCTCTTCTTGTGGAATTGGCAAAGGGATATTTGGAAGCCCATAGAGGGCTACGGTGAAAAAGGAAATATCTTCCGTTCAAAACTGGAAAGAAGATTTCTGAGAAACTGCTCTGTGTTCTGTTAATTCCTCTTACAGAGTTACATCTTTCCCTTCAGGAATATTTTCGCTAAGGCTATTCTTGTGGAATTGTCAAAGGGATATTTGGAAGCCCTTAGAGGGCTATGGGAAAAAGGAAATATCTTCCGTTCAAAACTGGAAAGAAGCTTTCTGAGAAACTGCTCTGTGTTCTGTGAATTCATCTCACAGAGTTACATCTTTCCCTTCAAGAAGCCTTTCGCTAAGGCTGTTCTTGTGGAATTGGCAAAGGGATATTTGGAAGCCCATAGAGGTCTATGGTGAAAATGGGAAATATCTTCCGTTCAAAAGCGGAAAGAAGCTTTCTGAGAATCTGCTCTGTGTTCTGTGAATTCATCTCACAGAGTTACATCTTTCCCTTCAATAAGCCTTTCGCTAAGGCTGTTCTTGTGGAATTGGCAAAGGGATATTTGGAAGCCCATAGTGGGCTATGGTGAAAAAGGAAATAACTTCGGCTGAAAACTGGAAAGAAGCTTTCGGAGAAACTGCTCTGTGTTCTCTTAATTCATCTCACAGAGTAACATCTTTCCCTTCAAGCAGCCTTTCGCTAAAGGCTGTTATTGTGGAATTGGCAAAGGGACATTTGGAAGCCCATAGAGGGCTATGGTTAAAAAAGGAAATATCTTCCCTTCAAAACTGGAAAGAAGCTTTCTGAGAAACTGCTCTGTGTTCCGTCAATTCATCTCACAGAGTTACATGTTTCCCTTCAAGAAGCCTTTCGCTAAGGCTGTTCTTGTGGAATTGGAAAAGGGATATTTGAAAGCCCATAGAGGGCTATGGTGAAAAAGGAAATATCTTCCGTTCAAAACTGGAAAGAAGCTTTCTGAGAAACTGCTCTGTGTTCTGTGAATTCATCTCACAGAGTTACATCTTTCCCTTCAAGAAGCCTTTCGCTAAGGCTGTTCCTGTGGAATTGGCAAAGGGATATTTGGAAGCCCTTAGAGGGCTATGGTGAAAAAGGAAATATCTTCCGTTCAAAACTGGAAAGAAGCTTTCTGAGAAACTGCTCTGTGTTCCGTGAATTCATCTCACAGAGTTACATCTTTGCCTTCAAGAAGCCTTTCGCTAAGTCTGTTCTTCTGGGATTGGCAAAGTTATATTTGGAAGCCCATAGAGCGCTGTGGTGAAAAAGGAAATATCTTCCGTTCAAAACTAGAAAGAAGCTTTCTGAGAAACTGCTCTGTGTTCTGTGAATTCATCTCACAGAGTTACATCTTTCCCTTCAAGAAGCCTTTCGCTAAGGCTGTTATTGTGGAATTGGCAAAGGGATATTTGGAAGCCCATAGAGGGCTATGGTGAAAAAGGAAATATCTTCCATTCAAAACTGGAAAGAAGCTTTCTGAGAAACTGCTCTGTGTTCTCTTAATTCATCTCACAGAGTTACATGTTTCCCTTCAAGCATCCTTTCGCTAAGGCAGCTCTTGTGGAATTGGCAAAGGGATATTTGGAAGCCCTTAGAGGGCTATGGGGAAAAAGGAAATATCTTCCGTTCAAAACTGGAAAGAAGCTTTCTGAGAAACTACTCTGTGTTCTGTGAATTCATCTCACAAAGTTACATCTCTCCCTTCAAGAAGCCTTTCGCTAAGGCTGTTCTTGTGGAATTGGCAAAGGGATATTTGGAAGCCCATAGAGGGCTATGGGGAAAAAGGAAATATTTTCCGTTCAAAACTGGAAAGAAGCTTTCTGAGAAACTGCTCTGTGTTCTGTGAATTCATCTCACAGACCTACATCTTTCCCTTCAAGAAGCTTTTCGCTAAGGCTGTTCTTGCGGAATTCGCAGGGGATATTTGGAAGCCCATAGAAGGCTATAATGAAAAAGGAAATATCTTCTGTTCAAAACTGGAAAGAAGCTTTCTGAGAAACTGCTCTGTGTTCTTTGAATTCATCTCACAGAGTTACATCTTTCCCTGCGAGAAGCGTTTTGCTAAGGCTGTTCTTGTGGAATTGGTAAAGGGATATTTGGAAGCCCATAGAGGGCTATGGGGAAAAAGGAAATATTTTCCGTTCAAAACTGGAAAGAAGCTTTCTGAGAAAGTGCTCTGTGTTCTGTTAATTCATCTCACAGAGTTACATCTTTCCCTTCAAGAAGTCTTTCGCTAAGGCTGTTCTTGTGGAATTGGCAAAGGGATATTTGGAAGCCCATACAGGGCTATGGTGAAAAAGGAAATAACTTCCGTTCAAAACTGGAAAGAAGCTTTCTGAGAAACTCCTCTGTGTTCTGTGAATTCATCTCACAGATTTACATCTTTCCCTTCAAGAAGCCTTTCGCTAAGGCTCTTCTTGTGGAATTGGCAAAGGGATATTTGGAAGCCCATAGAGGGCTACGGTGAAAAAGGAAATATCTTCCGTTCAAAACTGGAAAGAAGATTTCTGAGAAACTGCTCTGTGTTCTGTTAATTCCTCTTACAGAGTTACATCTTTCCCTTCAGGAAGATTTTCGCTAAGGCTATTCTTGTGGAATTGTCAAAGGGATATTTGGAAGCCCTTAGAGGGCTATGGGAAAAAGGAAATATCTTCCGTTCAAAACTGGAAAGAAGCTTTCTGAGAAACTGCTCTGTGTTCTGTGAATTCATCTCACAGAGTTACATCTTTCCCTTCAAGAAGCCTTTCGCTAAGGCTGTTCTTGTGGAATTGGCAAAGGGATATTTGGAAGCCCATAGAGGGCTGCAGTGTAAAAGGAAATATCTTCCGTTCAAAACTGGAAAGAAGCTTTCTGAGAAACTGCTCTGTGTTCTGTGAATTCATCTCACAGAGTTACATCTTTCCCTTCAAGAAGCCTTTCGCTAAGGCTGTTCTTGTGGAATTGGCAAAGGGATATTTGGAAGCCCATAGAGGGCTATGGAGAAAAAGGAAATATCTTCCGTTCAGAACTGGAAAGAAGCTTTCTGAGAAACTGCTCTGTGTTCTGTGAATTCATATCACAGAGTTACATCTTTCCCTGCAAGAAGCGTTTTGCTAAGACTGTTCTTGTGGAATTGGTAAAGGGATATTTGGAAGCCCATAGAGGGCTATGGGGAAAAAGGAAATATCTTCGGTTCAAAACTTTAAAGAAGCTTTCTGAGAAACTGCTCTGTGTTCTGTTAATTCATCTCACAGAGTTACATCTTTCCCTTCAAGAAGTCTTTCGCTAAGGCTGTTCTTGTGGAATTGGCAAAGGGATATTTGGAAGCCCATACAGGGCTATGGTGAAAAAGGAAATAACTTCCGTTCAAAACTGGAAAGAAGTTTTCTGAGAAACTCCTCTGTGTTCTGTGAATTCATCTCACAGATTTACATCTTTCCCTTCAGGAAGCCTTACTCTAAGTCTCTTCTTGTGGAATTGGCAAAGGGATATTTGGAAGCCCATAGAGGGCTATGGTGAAAAAGGAAATATCTTCCGTTCAAAACTGGAAAGAAGCTTTCTGAGAAACTGCTCTGTGTTCTGTTAATTCCTCTTACAGAGTTACATCTTGCCCTTCAGGAAGCCTTTCGCTAAGGCTATTCTTGTGGAATTGGCAAAGGGATGTTTGGAAGCCCTTAGAGGGCTATGGGGAAAAAGGAAATATCTTCCGTTCAAAACTGGAAAGAAGCTTTCTGAGAAACTGCTCTGTGTTCTGATAATTCATCTCACAGAGTTACATCTTTCCCTTCAAGAAATCTTTCACTAAGGCTGTTCTTGTGGAATTGGCAAAGGGATATTTGGAAGCCCATACAGGGCTATGGTGAAAAAGGAAATAAATTCCGTTCAAAACTGTAAAGAAGCTTTCTGAGAAACTGCTCTGTATTCTGTGAATTCATCTCACAGATTTACATCTTTCCCTTCAAGAAGCCTTTCGCTAAGGCTCTTCTTGTGGAATTGGCAAAGGGATATTTGGAAACCCATAGAGGGCTATGGTAAAAAAGGAAATATCTTCCGTTCAAAACTGCAAAGAAGCTTTCTGAGAAACTGCTCTGTGTTATCTTAATTCATCTCACAGAGTTACATCTTTCCCTTCAAGAAGCCTTTCGCTAAGGCTGTTCCTGTGGAATTGGCAAAGGG